>NC_084588.1:54085814-54109784 GCF_033807715.1 Cololabis saira | reverse complement strand
ATGGTCTGTATAGTGTACAGGTAGAGCTGGGCAGCGATTCAGATTTCCAAAATCAATTCTATTCGATTCACAAGGGCCCAATTCTTTTTTCTTTTTTTAAAAATATTTCTATCCCGATTTTTTCCCCATTTTTATCACCCTGTGCTCCTACCTAAATCCGTCCTGGACCTGGCTCTCCTGCCGACCCCGGCACTGAGCACGGAGCTCAAGTTTCCTTCTTAACCACAAGGGCCCAATTCCATTATATTTGATTTGATTCGATTTTGGATTCGGGTAATGATATTAGCACCAATTGTACTTGAATATGGAAGAGATTCTCATTGAACTAATGCTGTAAATTGTAGAAAAATAACTCCAACTTGGTACTTTATCAAAAATATTAATGTTTTCATTAACAATTGAGCCCAAAGCAGTTAGTAGTAATGTGTGGATCAATACTGAAATATCGATACTTCTGATACCAATCTGTTTGCTCTAAAATCGATTCTCAAACTAAAATATCGATACTTTTGATACTTCAGTCATTTGTAGTTATGTTTATCAATAATAGGAATACGGTGGAAAGTAACTAAACTATTCAGATTCTGTCTAAATTAGACGCTGCTGGTAGGAACGGCTTTTTTTCTTTTTCATTTTATAGTAGTTCTTATTAGGGCCCGAGCACTTGCAGTGCGAAGGCCCTATTGTATTTGCAGGAATCTTTATTATTCTTCTGACAAAAGGCCTTTTTTCCCCCTAAACGTGCCCAAAAAGTCACCAAATTTTGCACCAAGTCAGGCCTGGTGATAAATGTGATATTTAATGGTTTGCATTAATGGGCGTGGCCTAACGGCTCAACAGCGCCCCCTAGAAAACTTTGTGCCTCAAGCCCCACAATACGGTTTGACGTACATGCACGGAAATCACTACACACCTGTATCAGTACACAACTTAAAGAAAAGTCCTCTTGGCGTCATGTCGAGAAACCGAACAGGAAGTCGGCCATTTTGAATTAATCGTGTCATTTTGGCGAAATTTATGCCATTTCATCGGCAATTAATACGGCCCGAACCGTAACGTGCACCCAGGTGTGTTATACATCAAAATGTGCATCTCCATCTTGCGACAACACGCATTACTGTTCTCTTTCAAAAGCGTTACCGTGGCGACGCTAGACGCCAAAAAGCGTGCACCCTTCATCTGATTGGTCCATATTTGATAGTTCCCCAAAAGTCACCAAATTTTGCATGCAAGCCAGGCCTGGCGATACATTTGATATTTCATGGTTTGTATTAATGGGCGTGGCCTAACGGCTCAACAGCGCCCCCTTGAAAACTTTTATCTGCCATAACCTTTGAATGGTTTAACATAAAGAGTCGTGGGTGGTGTCATCGGACTTGGTATAGAGTCCTTGACCATAATTAGTGAAAATTAGCCCGCCCCTTCTTCTGATTGGTTGTCCCCTTTTTTTCTGCTATCACTTTTGAATGGTTTGACATGGAGAGTCGTGGGTGGTGTCCATTTCTGATATGCTTATGGGGGACGGTGGCCGTGAGTGCGAGGGCCCGTTCATCGCTGCTTGCAGCTTCAATTTTTGTTTATTATTCTCTTATTTAATTAATGATTTTATTATTTTACTAAGAATCTTTTTTTAGAGATGGAAACACCTTTTTCAAACACTCAGTAAACCTCTGACTTTTAAATAAATGCTAAATAAGTCACTCTGGTGTCTTTTATCTTCAAGCTATCAAAAATAGACAACATTTTTTTAGATTTACCGCACATTAGGTGTATTTGCACATTGTATCGGTATTGAATCGGTATCGCCGATACCAGCCTGAATTTTACTCAATATCGGATCGGAAAGGAAATCGGTGGTATGGAACATCCCTAGCAGTTGGGGTTAGGGTTGTCCAGGTCGTTGCTGGCCAAACATCTGCTTTCAGCTTTGTTGGAGGGTTCAGTTCTCCGGCCATGATGCCAACGCTCTTTACACAGTCACGAGATCTCGGGTTTTAAACTGCAGGCTGCATAACTGTTGGGAATTATTGTAAATAAGTAGTAAGTTATCATGCTCGCTATTAACAGAACGTATGATAATTTGCTTACGCTGTGACACACTGATAAAACAATGCTGTGTTAAGTAATTAAAAAAGTGCTGCACAAGAAGTTTCCTGATTATCAGCATAAAGCAGAAATCTGCAGAGAAGAGGAAACTTCTTGTTGCTAACAAACAAAAACAAGAACAATCTCTACCTGTCCACTGACTGCAACCACTCCCTTTCCCCCCTCCCTTTAGGGCAGTCAGCTCTGTAATCTAGGGCACACCCTGAGTGAATAAAAGCAAAGGAAGCAGCAGAGACGAGTTAGGCCCCGTTTCCACATAGCCGGATATTTCCCCCTCTACGTTTTGAAAAATTCCAACGTTTACACGAGATTGTTTTCAAAATACCCTCGTTTACACAAACCTGCATAAATATCTGTTAAGGTGCTATGAGCAGCCAAACCTACAGGGGGCAGTGTAACGAGAAGATAAAGTCATGCTAGCCAATCAGAATCCTGGAAAAAACATCAACAAATGACACGTGTGAAGCCTGAATAATATGGTTCCGCGTTAAATCGACGGCGTAGCCTACTGTACGTACGGTGCGCGTCGCCGCGTAGCTACGCCGTAGGTTCTGCGTTGGTGTAACGCGGAACCATAAATCAGCCTGGACTGCAGTTACTTCCAAGATGAACGAGAGTCTTTGGTTTGGAGTGAGAGAGAAGTGGAGTTACTTTTAAGTGTGACGTTAGAATATAAAACAGGTAAAATACAAGAAAATATTGACGGTTACAAACTAATTGTAACCACAGGTGTCACTCATGACGCTGGTGACGTTTCTGTTGCATAATGTGATGTTCTGAAGCCTAAATGTCCGTTTGTCTCTGTTTAGACGCAAACGTGAAAATGGAAAAATCTCCACTTTGGCCGGAGTTTTCAGAAATTATCGTTTATGAGACTTTGAGCTCCGTTTTCGTGCACCACCGTTTCTGCTCCGTGTAAACGGGGCCTCAGAGTAGGTTTGAGATTTTTACACGTTTCGACTGCCTCTCCTTGCGCAAGTCACTTAATTGTGTGTGTGTCTCTTTTGTCTCTTTTGTCTCCAGAAAGTTTGATACGAATGTTAAGTGTTTGAACCTAACAATAACACACGGTAGAAAAGAACATTAAATGATCAATTCTGCGATTTTATGAATCGATATCAGATCATTCAAAGGAAAATGGATTTTTTTAAACCCAGCCCTACATATAAATGTCAACAAACCTGTTTCTGATATGAACCGGTACAGAACCTGCAGGCCGGTGGGAAGAGTCTGCACCAGCAACAATATATGATGGTCTTGTGATTAAGACTCTTCTGATTGATCAAACATTTGATTATTTGATCAGAAATGATTGCACAAGACATTAACTGCAGGTACGCAATCGATTTCACCGTGCTCTCCATGAGCGGAAACATGCCTGAGAAAAGGCAAAAGTTAGGAAGTTTTTCTGAAATTGAATCATTTACGAGCGACAAAAACAAAGGAAATTGTTTTTATTGGTTTACTGAACAAGTCCAATGATTTAACAACGTTACAATAAATCTGAAATTTGGAGTCAGCAGCATCCTCAACAAAGTTGTGAGAAATGCAGACTGAGACGTTTTTTTATCATTTCTTTTTTAAGAATAAAATAAAATAAAGAAATAAGCACTAAAGTAAAGCCGTTCTGGGACATTGGACCAGTACGGGACTAGAACAGTCTCATAATTCACAAATGCACACGCCGATCCACAAATGCACAGACCAATCCACAAATGCACAGACCGATCCACAAATGCACAGACCGATTCACAAATGCACAGAGCGATCCACAAATGCACAGACCGATCCACAAATGCACAGACCGATCTACAAATGCACAGAGCGATCCACAAATGCACAGACCGATCCACAAATGCACAGACCGATCTACAAATGCACAGAGCGATCCACAAATGCACAGACCGATCCACAAATGCACAGACCGATCTACAAATGCACAGAGCGATCCACAAATGCACAGGACCGATCCACAAATGCACAGGACCGATTCACAAATGCACAGGACAAAATTCACAAATGCCACAGAACAATTCACACGTGCGTAGGACAAGATACACAAATGTGTTTTTTGATGCTACACACAAAAAATAACCTGATTTACAAACGTTTTTTTGTCTGTGAGCTGCGCTGGATTTGCGTGTGACTTTTGAGACTTTTGAGACTCCCCTGACGTGACTCGATCCACAAATACGTTTTTTTTTTAACACGGAAGGATCTTCAACCAATCAGATGTCTTTCTTTGTTTCAGCCAATCACAAGAACGCAGCTCAAACAGCAGGTGACTCCGCCCCTTTAATCTGATTGGTTTATGAGTAAATCGTCCCCCACGTGGGGTGCGCTCTTATGATTGGCTGAAACAAAGGAAGAAATCTGAAAGTCACACACAAATCCAGCACAGCTCATAGACAAAAAAAAGTTTGTAAATCAGGTTTTATTTGTGTGTGCATGAAAAATACATTTGTGTATCTTGTCCGACGCACCATGGATCTATTAAAATAACTGGATACCAGACAGGAAAATGGCCGCCATTGCAATGTAAATTGCTCAGCCAGCGCATACGCCGAAAAAATCTCTGACTTCCGGGTTTACTTCCGCATACAGCGGCCTATAGAGCATGCTCAGTTGAGTCCACCTCCCATGATGCTCTGGGGCCTCCCATCATGCCCCGGGGGAATGACGCGAATATTAATATAATATATCAATTAATGTATATTATTACATGTATAGTATTACATATATTATTAATTTATTAATATAATATAATTACATAATATATATTAATATAATACATCCGTGGAATGCACGGACACGGCCGTGACGTCACGCCCAGAAAGAGACTTTTCTTTGACTTTTCTGGCCGTTATAAAACATTTTTGACGGATATAAAGTCCATGACTTAAAAATATAGAATACAAAGATTAGTAATTGTCGGGGATTACAGCTGGAGGTTCCTGTGAACAGTTTTTAGAGGCTTCTCTTTTACTATTGCGGTCTATGGGAAAAAAGCTTTCTGGGCCCCATGGGATTTTTAGATGCAGTACCGCGGCTGGACACTGGGGGAAACCGGCGCTGCTGAGTGGAGACCGGCAGTGGCGATTTTGGGGGGTGGCCTGGGGTGGCCTGGGCCACCCCTGAAATCTCATTGGCCAACCTGTGGCCACCCCAGACCCTGATTGGTAGTTCATGAAGTTCATCAACACAATAACCTAGTTTTTTTTTTCTTCTCCTCCTTCCCAAACAAGAGGACACGCCTGTCAATCAATGATGACAGCTCAGGTGATTCGTTGATTTAGAGTGGAGTTACAGCTTAAGAAAACTCAAATATCCTATCTAAAAAAATTAAAATATTCTGGGAATCTTAATCTTAAACTGTAAGCCATAATCAGCAATATTTAAAATAATAAAAGGCTTGCAGTATTTCAGTTGATTTGTAATGAATCCAGAATGTATGACATTTTTGTTTTTTTAATTGCATTACAGAAAATAAAGAACTTTATCACAATATTCTAATTTTCTGAGATAGTCCTGTAGCCTACATTATACCTGATATTATCAGATTGATTTTGTTGAAGACTTTATTGTTCTACAATGAGAATGGCTCTGAAAATGTGTAACTACCATAATAGGTTGAAATGGAACAGGAATAGAAAACTGTCAAATGTCAAAACAAAAGTCTGACAATTCAATGAATGCTAACATGAGTTTCTAGAATTCAATTATTATACATATGTGTAGATGTTGATGCAAAGCAATGTGATATTTACACATTTTGATCAAATGCCATTCATAAAGGTTTCTCTCGGTATGGCCACCCCAGTCTGGCTCTGTGTCCCATCTTGGCCACCCCAGTAAAAATGTCCTAGATACGCCACTGGAGACCGGGGCCTGGTACGCATTTGTGGATCTTGTCCTGTGCATTTGTGAATCTTGTCCCTGTGCATTTGTGGATCGGCGTGTGCATTTGTGAATTATGAGACTGTTCTAGCTCCACAGACCAGCAGCAGATTCACTAGCTGCCGTCAGGATCAGGTGTGAGAGCAGCAGCCGGCGGAGGCTCGGCCTTTATGAGGCAGGAGGCGTCATGGCTCACCAGCTCGTGCCAGTCGGCCGTTTAAAATAAAAAACCAACCTCAAAGCAAAATTTCAAAGAGCTGAGGTCTTTTATCATCTGCAGTGAATAACATTGTGAAACATTCAGGGCGGTTTGGGAGTTTAAGAGTGGTGTGGGAGCTGTTGATGGATGGAGAAACCATCGTTTCACACCGATCAATACCGCCACATGGGCTCAGGAGGATCCTGGAACGCCGTTGTCTCCCAACACAGTCCTCCACCTCTGCATCCAGAAATGTAACAAGAAACGGCCTCATGCAAGCGGGGAGCCCTACGTCAACCCCGAGCATCGCAGCGTTCTCTGGGCACGAGCTCTTTCAGCTGGACGCTTTCAAACCTCATCCTGCACAACTCAGGCCTCAGAGACGGAAACATTAGTGTCTGGATCGGTGTCAAACTGAAAATACGCGCACCAATGCGAACAACAGAATCTTAAATCCTGCAAAAATGTGCTGATTCTTTTGAGGAGATTCCAACATATGCTGTTCATAGTTCTCCAAACGGGAAATAAAAAAGTACGCACCTGTAAATATACATCTCTTGACTTTTTTAGAGCGTATTAGTCATCAAAATCTAACTGTCATTGTTTTTTTATTGTGACTTAATCACTTATTTTGCATTTGTGTCTGTAAATGAAGCCTCGAATCAATAAAAGAAAAGATCAGATTAGAGACTTTGCTTCATTCTGGAAACATCTGGAGTTTTTTGGGGAGATTGTGGTTTGGAGCAACAAAAATGTGTTTGTGTCAGTTTTGGCAGCGCTGGAATGAAGACTTATGAAGACACCAATTAGAGTCAACTTTACTTATTCTGAGATGTTCAGAAACACGTGGGATTTAACCGAAGGTAACAGGGGGCAGACATCTGTCCAGACTCAGAAAATGTGCTGAAAAGCAAAATTCAGACGCAGTTTAGGACATTTTTATGTACAACCACGTTTCCAATGAGGTTGGGATGTGAAATGTAATAAAAAACAGAATGCAATGATATGCAAATCTCTTCAACTGTTTTGCCATTTCACAGAAAACATTTGTCTGTTTTGAATTTGATGGAAGCTCAAAAGAGGGGGTTTTACAGTAAACACAGAGGTATTTACAGTGAATACGGCTGATTGGCAGCAGGTAAGTAGCATGAGTGGGCAGGTCAGCTGACAGTCCTGCCGGGGGCCCGGGACAGAATAATCTAAGATGGGCCCCCTGCACCCGGATCTCTCCTCCTCCTCTTCCTCTCCTCTTCCTCTCCTCTTCCTCTCCTCTCCCTCTGCTCTTCAGGTTTTTATACAAGCTAATGGACGTTAGCATTAGAGCTAGCCAGTTAGGTTAAGTTAAAGGTTGGTAAACGTTGTAACTGTTTCTTACCTTGCTCTACGCTGACTTTATTAATTCCAGCTTCACCGTCACCACCTTTTTAAAATATTTTGTGTAGAGAATCTCTGAGGCCTCTATTTTCTTCTTCTCTTCTTCTCTTTTCTCTTCTTTTCTGAGCACCGGACTTGTGCTGACCGGACATTTTGACCGTTCTAATGGTTGAATTAAATGATAACATTAAATTTTGCTTTTATCTAACTCAAATACTACATACCGTATTTTCTGCACTATTAGGCTAAAACACCTAAAAGCCTTTAATTTTCTCAAAAAACGGCAGTGCGCCTTATAAATGATCATTACGGTAATTTCTGTTACTGTAGTCAGGGGGATTGTGGGTAATGTAGTCAGGGGGATTGTGGGTAATGTAGTTGGTGTCGCCGAAGTAAAAGACAACAGCAGCGACGCTGACTCACATAGTGGAGACTTTGACGAGACGGAGCAAAGCTGGTTTTTTATTTTGTTAATAAAGTTTGACATACGGTACTTTTCTTCTTGTTTTTTTTTTTTTTGCATTTGCTGTAGGATTTTGTAGCATTTCCTGTAGCAGCTCCATCAGTAGAGACGTAACTCAACCCCAGACACTATAGTCGGTATTTTACCAGATATTTAGTGCTTAGCCTTATAATGCGGTGCACCTTATATATGGAAAAAAGTTTTTAAATACGTCATTCATTGAAGGTGCGCCTTATACTGCAGTGCGCCTTATAGTGCAGAGAATACTGTATTTTTTCCACAAATAGGCATATTTTGAAACATTTTGAAAAATGATTCCATAATTTAATGAGAATTTAAAAAATAAAAAAAATAAAAAGTTTTTTTTTTTTTTTTTTTCAGTTCTGGGCCCCCCCCCACCCTGGGCCCGGGACAACAGACCCGTTTGTCCCCCCCTATCGGCGGGCGTGTGAGTGGGTATAAAAAGGTAAAGTTCCAGGAGGCGGAGCCTGCCAGATGTTGAGATGGGCAGAATTAAAACCTTCCTCTTGTGAAACCTACGGGTCTCCTCACTCCCCAGATGTTTACAGACAGTTGTTAAAGGAGGAGGGGATGTTACCCGACGGTAAACTTGACTCCACTAAACGGCGGCTGGTTCCACTTTTGTTGAGGTTTCGCTGCCGTCAAATTCAAAAGGAGCTTATAATTTTGATGAAATGGCAAAATATCTCAGTTTTCAATGTTCCACTGGGAGTAAAATAGGGTTTTATGACATGTTTGAGAATCATAGCTTTCACTTTTCATTAGCATTTTACATCCATTACATCCCCAACCGTTGGGGTCAGGGTCGTAGCAAGGACACGCTCTGATCAGGATTTACCCAAGATCCAAAATCATGCTCATTGAACAAATTACCATCTAAACCGTTTATATTTATGGTCCATCTGCTCAAATTTGAGGTAGATAACCTGATATGTTCATGTTCACTGTGGAATCAGCTGCAAAAGCTTCATAACAGTCATAACGGTTCTTATAAACAGAGCCGGATTAACGCAAAGGCAAACTAGGCATGTGTCTAGAGGGACATGAGGGACAAAAAAAAAAAAAAAACCTTTTTTTTTTTTTTGTTTGCACACATATTAATAGTTGATACCATGCCGGTAAAAACCTAAGGCGTACTATATATATATATATTTTTTTTTTTTTTTTTTTTTTGGGGGGTGGCATCCACTGCCAATCCAGGAAGCAGGAACACACGGAGACACACGTACTGCAAATTTTATTGGTCTTTGTAGATTTGACTTCTTATATTCAATTTAATCAACACATTTAATTAAGATTTTTTGCAAAATACAATAGCTTAAAACATTTATCTTATTTTACTCTGTTTACATAGCAATGCTGACACCTATTGGTGATTTACTGGTACTAATACCTTAACAATGATACTCGCAATCGATAAGATAAGGATAATTTAATAGCATTTAATAGAGCGGTGTAATAACGTATAAACAGGCGCGTCATTTCTGCCGGGGACGGTGGGGACGCGTCCACCACTTAAAAAAAAAAATAAAATAAGTAGCCTAAGACGCGATTTGTCCCGTATTTTCATTAACCCCCCATACACACGTCTGTCACACACACATCAACACTAAATGTATCAATAATGAACAAAATAAAACACAGGAAACATTAAGGCCAGCAAAATGTTTGTGGCGGGACAACAGGACCTGCTGCGTCTGTGCCAGATCTTTATATGTGCCAGACAGTGGGGAGGACTCGGGCTTCACCTCCAGGTAGGGCTTGGGAAATGGGAATTAAAAGTTGCGTTCCGCAGGCCCGGTTCTACGAGGGTGCATAAGCATGCATTGCACCCTCATTTTATGTGTCTTCATGCTTAGTTGAAAAGACGAAAAGAAAAACTGACAAATGCGCGAGCGTCAAGCCTGATTTATGGCTCCGCGTTAAATTTACGGCGTAGCCTATGGCGTAGGTTACGCAGGATCGCGCACCGTACGTTCGCATCCCTGCGTATCCTACGCCGTACGCTCTGCGTTGGTGCAACGCGGAACCATAAATCAGCCAGTGTCCGTCACTCATCTGCTTCCAGCACGCAGTTTCCTGCAGCAGCAAGACGCTGGTCTCTCTCTGCTGGTCCGTTAACACAAAGTAACCGTGGATATTCGCAAGTGGTTCAGCACAATGACACAAACAAGTTTACAGGACTGTCTCAGAAAATTAGAATATTGTGATAAAGTTCTTTATTTTTCTGGAGTCTAAAAATGTCATACATTCTGGATTCATTACAAATCAACTGAAATATTTCAAGCCTTTTATTATTTTAATATTGTTTGATTATGGTTTACAGTTTAAGATTAAGATTCCCAGAATATTCAAATTTTTTGAGATAGGATATTTGAGTTTTCTTAAACTGTAAGCCATGATCAGCAATATTAAAAATAATAATAAGCAATGCCTATTATTTATCATGAAACCTCAATTCGGAAGTAATGGGCCTAGCTCGTACCCAGCACTTTTTCAAACCTTACTCAGGTTTATGGTAAATGTCCCCAGCACTTCTGAAATCAAACTGACGCCCATGCGTATAAATAATAAAAATCAAAAAATAGTCTGATAGACTGTTTAATAAACAACACATGACTTATTTTGGAATACAAAGAACCAACTTGACTATGACTATGCTATGTAAAATGTGAATTAACTTTTATTAGTAACTTTGGTAAGTTTAAGATTTCAATTCATAAATAACATGGATGGAGGGGGGCCCAAAAATCCCCGTCCGCCTGGTGTAGTCCATTTATTTAATCCGGCTCTGCTTATAAGTCTGAATCTGTGAACGGTCCAGAGATTGCTCCACTGGTTTCTGACCAGATGTTGAACACAGATTTGGTCGTAAACATTTCTGAAGCAAACGTCCGATGGAGTAAATATGTAGGTGAACTTTGACATTGTGAAGAATAAGCAAACACGGTAGTGCAGATGCAGCGGGTGGAGAAACCTCAGCGCCGCGCCGTACGGGCCGTACGGCCGTCGCCGGGCAGCATTCCTGCACGTTGCTGCTCCGCTGTTTCGGATGGAAACGCTTCAAAGATTCATCAGATCTGCATCTCTGCTCTCTGTGCCGTGAAATATAAAAACACATGGACACAAAAGTGCAAACAAAAACATTTCCAGCCACAGAAAGCCTTTCATGGACGGTGGAGATCACATGTGAGAGTCAGACTGAGAGGGATCGTGTTTCTCTTTCACCTCTGCAGAGAACTGGCTCAGAATCTCTTACAGACTCAGGTCGTCGGCCGACGTCTCCAGCAGCTAGGGCTGGGCGGTACGGACTAAAAAATATATCACGATCATTTCAGGCATTTATCCCCATAACGATAAAAATAACGATTAAAAAAATACCAATTAAACTCCACCTTTGTATAAATCTATCTCTCTCTCAGATTCACCATGTTTGTTACACAAAAACCTCATCAACGGGAATTTATCCTTCTTTCTTTCTTTCTTTCTTTCTTTCTTTCTTTCTTTCTTTCTTTCTTTCTTTCTTTCTTTCTTTCTTTCTTTCTTTCTTTCTTTCTTTCTTTCTTTCTTTCTTTCTTTCTTTCTTTCTTTCTTTCTTTCTTTCTTTCTTTCTTTCTTTCTTCCTTCCTTCCTTCCTTCCTTATTTTCTCCCTTCCTTCCTTCCTTCCTTCCTTCCTTCCTTCCTTCCTTCCTTCCTTCCTTCCTTCCTTCCTTCCTTCCTTCTTTCCTTCCTTCCTTCCTTCCTTCCTTCCTTCCTTCCTTCCTTCCTTCCTTCCTTCCTTCCTTCTTTCCTTCCTTCCTTCCTTCCTTCCTTCCTTCCTTCTTTCCTTCCTTCCTTCCTTCCTTCCTTCCTTCCTTCCTTCCTTCCTTCCTTACTTCCTTCCTTCCTTCTTTCCTTCCTTCCTTCCTTCCTTCCTTCCTTCCTTCCTTACTTCCTTCCTTCCTTCCTTCCTTCCTTCTTTCCTTCCTTCTTTCCTTCCTTCCTTCCTTCCTTCCTTCCTTCCTTCTTTCCTTCCTTCTTTCCTTCCTTCCTTCCTTCCTTCCTTCCTTCCTTCCTTCCTTCCTTCCTTCCTTCCTTACTTCCTTCCTTCCTTCTTTCCTTCCTTCCTTCCTTCCTTCCTTCTTTCCTTCCTTCCTTCCTTCCTTCCTTCCTTCCTTCCTTCCTTCCTTCCTTCCTTCCTTCCTTCCTTCCTTCCTTCCTTCCTTCCTTCTTTCCTTCCTTCCTTCTTTCCTTCCTTCCTTCCTTCCTTCCTTCCTTCCTTCCTTCCTTCCTTCCTTCCTTCCTTCCTTCCTTCCTTCCTTCCTTACTTCTTTCCTTCCTTCCTTCCTTCCTTCCTTCCTTCCTTCCTTCTTTCCTTCCTTCCTTCCTTCCTTCTTTCCTTCTTTCCTTCATTCCTTCCTTCCTTCCTTCCTTCCTTCCTTCTTTCCTTCCTTCCTTCCTTCCTTCCTTCCTTCCTTCCTTCCTTCCTTCCTTCCTTCCTTCCTTACTTCCTTCCTTCCTTCCTTCCTTCCTTCCTTCCTTCCTTCTTTCCTTCCTTCCTTCCTTCCTTCCTTCCTTCCTTCCTTCCTTCCTTCCTTCCTTCCTTCCTTCCTTCCTTCTTTCCTTCCTTCCTTCCTTCCTTCTTTCCTTCCTTCCTTCCTTCCTTCCTTCTTTCCTTCCTTCCTTCCTTCCTTCCTTCCTTCCTTCCTTCCTTCCTTCCTTCCTTCCTTCCTTCCTTCCTTCCTTCCTTCCTTCCTTCCTTCCTTCCTTCCTTCTTTCCTTCCTTCCTTCCTTCCTTCCTTCCTTCCTTCCTTCCTTCCTTCCTTCCTTCCTTCCTTCTTTCCTTCCTTCCTTCCTTCCTTCCTTCCATAAATCAGTTTTACACATAAACTTCATCAACAGGAATTTATCGTTTCTACCGTGAGATACAAATTCTTATCGTGGGGAATGTTTTTGACGGTTTATCATGAACAGTAAAATATCTCCCATCCCTGCCAGCGAATCTCCCGTCTGTTTCAGGCCGACTGTCACTCCCATCATGTGCTTCTGATTAAGAAACTCCACTGCGTTAATTCAAGCCCAAATCATTGTTTGTTAATGACACAACTTCCTCCGTACTTGCATTCTTCCTTTTACTGCCATGACGATATGGAACAGTAAAGACAGCTGAGTAAAAGAGCTGCACATTTACCAAAGACGTTTCTCAGCTGTCTCCATCTGCTCCTGCTTATTAGTTACAGTTTTAATGTCGCAACTCCCACCCATTTCCCCAAGTGCCTGTTTTCAAACATAAAGCAATCCTTGTTAAAAGCAGCGCGGTTTATTTGTTACCTGAGGTCTAAAGTGTTTGCTATTCCTTTATTTTGCATCTCATGTATCTGCGTTGCTCCTGCGAGGTCCGGCCGGTGCGACGGTCTAGATCAGGGGTCTGCAACCCAAAATGTTTTAGAGCCATATTGGACCAAAAACACAAAAAACTAATATGTCTGGAGCCGCAAAAAAGTCTTGTATCAGAATTAGAATGAAGAAACACATGCTGCATGTTTCTATATTAGTTAGAACTGGGGGAAGTTTTTTTTTTCCATTATGCACTTCAAGAAAAAAGTTGAAATGATGAGAAAAAAGTCAAAATTTAGAGAAAAAAGTCGAAATGTTGAGAAAAAAGTCAAAATTTAGAGAAAGAAGTTGAAATGTCGAGATTAATGTTGAAGTAAAATCTCGAGAAAAAAGTCGAAATGTCAAGAAAAAAGTCGAAATTTAGGTTAAAAAGGAAAGGAAAAAGGAAGAAAAAGAGAGAGAAAAAGGAAAAAAAGAAAAAAGAAGAAAAAAAGAAAAAAAGGAAAGAAAAGGTCAAACAGTTTTGAAAAATCTCCAGGAGCCACTAGGGCGGCGCTAAAGAGCCGCATGTGGCTCTAGAGCCGCATGTGGCTCTAGAGCCGCGGGTTGCCGACCCCTGGTCTAGAAGTGGCTCATAAAGGAGATGGTGGGAGGTTTTTATTTGGGTCAGTGACCATGGGAACGCTGGGTCTGTCTGTCCTGCAGCGTGTGAGCTGCTAGCGCCGCGCGCTGAAGGAAACCGTAAAACTACAGGCAGCTTCACCCAGCGCTCTGATAGGGCAAAGACTTGTTCCACTTAGCCCGTTAATCCTCCTTAAACGTGGCTTCATAAGTAACAACGGCGCTCTCAAGTCTTGTGTTGTCTTATGTCGGGTGTACATTTAAATTTTGCTGCAGCACTTTGTTGTAATCTGTGTTTGTAGGTGTTTGGGGACAGAATCATTTTTTTAACAAGGTTTTTGTTTTCCAGCTCAGCTGGAAAGCGATCAAAGGCTTTTCTTCAGAAAAAAGAACATGTGGTACTTATTCCGTCCTTTTCTGACCGTGCTGTTATGGATTTTAACACTTAACGTGCTCAATGAGACCTTTATCATCTGATATGTATTTATTGGGGGTTTTGTATTTTGGGCACCGTTGCCGGTCGGTCTGCACCCGGGAAGATTAGCAACTGTCTTAAATCCTCTCCACTTGTGAATAATCCTCCTCTCTGCAGGACGTTGACCTCCAAATTGGTTAGAGAAGGTTTTGCAGCAACAATTACTTCTCTGAGACTATTGCTGTCGTCTTTCTTTCTTGGCATCATATTAAGACACATTTGAATACTATAAAACATCAAGGGGCCGAAAAATATGCTTTTATAGACGCCTGCTGTTGTTCAACTAAGGCTGTATTTGCCTCATACTAAGACCTGAGCAGATGTTGATGCACATTTACTTGTATTTAAAAGGGGGTGAGAATAATAATAATAATAATAATAATAATAATAATAATAATAATAATAATAATAATATTATTATTATTATTATTATTATTATTATTATTATTATTATTATTATTATTATTATTATTATTATTATTATTATTATTATTATTATTATTATTATCTTTTGAATGGACCAAAGAAGCCAAAGTATTGGATTTGCAGTGCACAGTATGCACGGGTGATGAAATGAGTCTTTAAAGGAAACAGCCTCCCAAGAGCACAACATGGTGGAGTTTGCATCACTATATGGTGGAGCTAAACTTCCTCTGGTGCTGGAGACACCGAATGTATAAAATTAATTATTAAACAACATCATTATTGAAGAACTGCAAAAAAAATGTTGGGCTAATGTCGAAGAACGAGGTTTGAGGTGATGGATTTGAAGCAAATGTGATGATTGTGCAGCATCCTCTGCTGGTGGTGAAGAGCATCTCTGAATGCACAACACCGGATCCTGCAGCGTGGGAGTGAGAGGGGCAGGGTAACGGCCCGGTCAGGGTAACGGCCCGGTCAGGGTAACGGCCCGGTCAGGGTGACGGCCCGGTCAGGTTAACGGCCCGGTCAGGGTGACGGCCCGGTCAGGGTAACGGCCTGGTCAGGGTAACGGCCCGGTCAGGGTGACGGCCCGGTCAGGGTAACGGCCCGGTCAGGGTAACGGCCCGGTCAGGGTGACGGCCCGGTCAGGGTAACGGCCCGGTCAGGGTGACGGCCCGGTCAGGGTGACGGCCCGGTCAGGGTAACGGCCCGGGCAGGCAGGGGAGAGATTTGTCCATCAAGACTCCTCTCCCTGGCCCTGCCCCTTCTCAACCGTTCCCCGACCCTGCACCCCAACCTGGGACTTGCTGATTGGGCCGGAGCTTCGGGAGCTGCTGCTTCCACCTGCCTGTGGTCCCCATCCCCGGTCATCCCGCTGCTGCTTCCACCTGCCTGCTGTGCTGTTGACTTCCCTGACTCCCCCAGTCTGGCCCTCGGCAGGAGGGTCCCCCCTTATGATCCAGGTTTCTTCCTCCTAAAGGGGAGTTTTTCTTGCCACTGTTTGGTTTAAGGTTTTTCTGCCACTATGGAAGTTTTTACCTGCCATTGTTTATGTAATAATTGCTCGGGGGTTTATGTTCATGTTCTGGATCTCTGGAAAGCGTCTACAGAGAACTTTTGTTGTATTAGACGCTATACAATGAATTGAATTGAATTGAATTGAATTGAATTGAATTGAATTGATGGCCTTGAATCATGATCTTAATCCCACTGAAACCTTTGAGATGTTGAACCTGCAACTGCAAACGTAAGTTTAAGTTCCACAGCATATCCACATAAACACAAACTCTGCAGACAGATGTTTTTAATGTTTAGATACGACCTGTTTGTAGACTGTAATAGCTGCCAATGTTTCTGCAAGAGTTCAAACTAATTATTCATTTTAGCTTTAATTCCGACTGGATGTGTGATGTACTGTAAGTCTTTTTATGGTCATCGTCACATTTCCAGAGATATTATAAGGCCAGTATTTATATTTCAGTAGGTCTGTAATGTGACGTTCAACAGAATGAACAACAGAACTGGCAACGTCTTCTCCTCGGCTCTCAGCGCTCTGCTATGTAAATACAAGGAGAGGGCTAATTACTGATTTGGAGCAGCTGAGATTCAGTAATTAGTACCGCCGGCCACTGTTCCTGCCCCCCACACACACACACACACACACACACACACACACACACACACACACACACACACACACACACACGCACACACACACACACACACACACACACACACACACACGCACACACGCGCACACACACACACACACATGCACACACACACACACACACACACACACACACACACACACACACACAGCTCAGCAGAAACCATAGAGATTAAAGTTATACAGTTGGAATAAATAGTTGATTAAAGTACACAGATCACAAAACTAATTCTAGGTTTTGCTTTTTCCCACAGTGAAGGACCTTTCTTTCGCTTCATCCCCATTCCCCTGGCTTTATCTGAGTTTTCATTTCAAATCTTCCTCCTTTCCTCCGTGGTTTGGTCAAATCTTTGATGTAATGTCAGCAGTGGTGTAAAGTAACAAAGTACAAGTACTTCGTTATTGTACTTTAGTAAGATTTTTGAGAATTGGTACTTTTATTGATACTTTCATTTTTCTGTACTTTTACTTTTACTTCGTTACATTTTCAAGGAAAAAATCGTACTTTTAATCCGCTATATTTAAAATTGGACAAGTCGTTACTCGCTACAAATTAAAGTCTTACATTAAATGAAAATGTAGGCTATTGCCGTGAGAACAGCACAGCGGGGGCTGATTTATGGTTCCGCGTTACACCGGCGCAGAGCTACGGCGTAGGGTACGCGGCGACGCACACCGTACGCCGTGGCCTACGGCGTAGGGTGTGCGTCGATTTAACGCGGAACCGTAAGGCGGACGGGAAGGAAGGGGGGCGAGTGAATTGCCCGTGATTGCCCGGCGGCGGCTCCGTGACGAGACACCTTTAATACTGTTAATATTATAGATCCATGCGAGACACCTGGGGGAGACTCGGCCTCCCCGAGAAGGAGACGCATCTCCCGGGGGAGTTGCGCCGCAGAGGCGGGCCGGAAAGGCCGGAGGAACCGCCGTCGCGTCGAGGACCGATGAAGACTGAAGCCTGAATTATCGGTCCGCGTTAAATCGCCGCGTACCCTACGCCGTAAGGTACGGCGTAGGGTACGCGGCGAAGCGCACCGTACGGTGCGTGTCGCCGCGTAGCCTACGCCGTAGGCTCTGCGTTGGTGTAACGCGGAACCATAAATCAGCTTGAGCGGCAGCCGACGCTCAAGCCGACGAAATTAAAATGGGTTAATGGAAACAAACGCTAAAGGGGTCAGAATAATATCACCACTATTTAGAGTTGTAAGCAAATTCTTGGATTCTTCATTTCTTTGCAATCCTTTTGAAAATAATTTTGTACGTTGAATTTTGTACTTTGTACTTTTTACTTTTTACTTTTGTACTTAAGTACATTTTACACCATGTACTTTTGGTACTTTATTATATTTAATTTGAGGTACTTTTTACTTTTACTTAAGTAATTTTCAAGCAGAAAATTTGTACTTTTACTTAAGTACAATATTTTTGTACTTTTTCCACCTCTGAATGTCAGTGAGCAACAAAATAACCTCAGAAACGGACCTTGTGGAACTTTGCCACCAGCACCTACTCGGCTCTAACTCATCTCAGCTCGGCCTGGTTTCTTTTCCACTACGATCCTTCACCTGCAGAAGTAGGAGGTTGGAGAAGCTGCTGAGACGTATTTGATTGTGTATCTAAAGGAAGAAGAGAACAACACTAAAGATGTAGAACCTGGAGGAGATGATAGATAAAGATGTAGAACCTGGAGGAGATGATAGATAAAGATGTAGAACCTGGAGGAGATGATAGATAAAGATGTAGAACCTGGAGGAGATGATAGATAAAGATGTAGAACCTGGAGGAGATGATAGATAAAGATGTAGAACCTGGAGGAGATGATGGATAGATATATAGATGATAGATGTGCTGCTGGTCTGTGGCTTGTGTTCCATATCAAGTTAAATAATGAGAGAGAGAGAAGCTTCAAGCGGCTACGCTTTTTAATTTTTTTAGTTTGTCTCTGCTGCTGAAAAGTCAGCTGGAGCCGTGAGCAGCTATGAAGAGACAGAGTTCCTGGTGGATCTGGTCGTTCCTTATCTCCGTCTAGAGCAGCGGTCGGCAACCCAAAATGTTTTAGATCCACATTGGACCAAAAACACAAAAACAAATATGTCTGGAGCCGCAAAAAATGAAAAGTCTTGTATCAGCCTTGGAATGAAGGCAAATGGCGAAAGGTGAAATGTTGAGAAAAAAGTCCAAATGTTGAGAAAAAAGTCGAAATGTCGAGATTAATGTTGAAGTACAATCTCGAGAAAAAAGTGGAAATGTTGAGAAAAAAGTGGAAATGTCGAGATTAAAAAGGAAAGGAAAAAGGAAGAAAAAATGAGAAAAAAAGGAAAAAAGAAGAAAAAAAGGAAAAAAAGAGAAAAAAAGAGAAAATAAAGAAAAAAAAAGAAGAAAAAAAGGAAAAAAAAGGTCAAACGTTTTTGAAAAAGCTCCAGGAGCCACTAAAAAAGAAGTCTAAATGTCGAGATTAAAAAGGAAAGGAAAAGGGAAGAAAAAAAGAAAAAAAAGAAAAAAGAGAAAATAAAGAGAGAAAAAAGAAGAAAAAAAGGGAAAAAAAGGGTAAACATTTTTGAAAAAACTCCAGGAGCCACTAGGGCGGCGCTAAAGAGCCGCATGCGGCTCTAGAGCCGCATGCGGACCAGGGGTCGGGTTGCCGACCCCTGGTATAGATCTTTTTAATTCTCTCCTGGTAGATCTGGTGGTTCCTTATCTCCTCTAGATCTTTTTAATTCTCTCCTGGTAGATCTGGTGGTTCCTTATCTCCTCTAGATCTTTTTAATTCTCTCCTCAGCACCAGGTTTATGAACATCTGACCCTCAGAGTTGGATCATGAAACAGACTTTTGCTGCCGTTGCTGCTGGAATAAAATGAACAAGAATCTCCGTCAGAGTCTCTTTCTCTGATGTCACATCCTGACTCAGACGTCTGACTCCAACCCCCCGACCAATCGGTGGCCTGGAGTGTGATGACGTCACAGCCCGACTCAGCTGCTTAGAACCTCGGCAGAGTAGTTACAGAAAAGTATGAACTCGGCTCGATAGACCTCTAGTGGGAAAGAACCAAACCGAGTGGAGGCGAGCCGAGCCGGGCTGAGAAGGTACTAGTGGAAAAAGCTTAGAAAGCGTTCTGTACCTGGTCTGTGATGCATCAGGAAGTAACCGTGTGCAGCTGTCTAAAACATACACCACCAGTGCCAATTATTCTGCTCTGTGTGAGGTTCTGGTGTGTTTTAGTGCTTCAGCTCGGCTGCGTTACACAAACCACACACATACAGAACACGTGTGAGCATCGTGTGGTTGCAGGACCTCACATAGTGCAACCACAAACGCCTTTCCTTCATCTGATTCACTTATCGGATGCAGGTTTAATTAAAGCTGGTTTTTCATCGGTGCAGCCGAGTGGACGGAGAGCAGACCGGCCCTGTGTGTGTGTGTGTGTGTGTGTGTGTGTGTGTGTGTGTGTGTGTGTGTGTGTGCGTGTGTGCGTGTGTGTGTGTGTGTGTGTGTGTGTGCAGAGGTGTCTTCAGTATTCACATTCATTACTCAGGTAGAAGTATAGATACTAGAGTTTAAAAATACTCCTGTAGAAGTTGAAGTATCAACTCAAGTTTTTTACTCAAGTAAAAGTATAAAAGTACTGGTTTCAAAACTACTTAAAGTATAAAAGTAAAAGTAATGTAAGGGGGAAAAAAGCCATTGAAAATGAATGTATCTTAGTATAATATAAATATATTAAAGAAGCATATATGTGTACTATTGAGCATTAACATGTGTTAATATAAATATATTAAAGAAGCATATATGTGTACTATTGAGCATTAACATGTGTTAATATAAATATATTAAAGAAGCATATATGTGTACTATTGAGCATTAACATGTGTTAATATAAATATATTAAAGAAGCATATATGTGTACTATTGAGCATTAACATGTGTTAATATAAATATATTAAAGAAGCATATATGTGTACTATTGAGCATTAACATGTGTTAATATAAATATATTAAAGAAGCATATATGTGTACTATTGAGCATTAACATGTGTTAATATAAATATATTAAAGAAGCATATATGTGTACTATTGAGCATTAACATGTGTTAATATAAATATATTAAAGAAGCATATATGTGTACTATTGAGCATTAACATGTTAATATAAATATATTAAAGAAGCATATATGTGTACTATTGAGCATTAACATGTTAATATAAATATATTAAAGAAGCATATATGTGTACTATTGAGCATTAACATGTTAATATAAATATATTAAAGAAGCATATATGTGTACTATTGAGCATTAACATGTGTTTCAGAGAGCAGCAGATATGATGACTAGTTTCCTATAAGTATTGTAATGGTGCAAAAAGTCAAACGTTCATGTTCATGTTATCATTTATCCTAACCTTTATTGGAATGTACATCCAAGTTTAGTTGCAGGAATCTGAGGGAACGGATGTAAGAACAAAACTGGACAAGAACATCTGAAACAACCACAACCAAATTCACTCTATCCGGATGGAGCAATTTAACTGGATAGTTTTTATTAAAGGCCCAAATGAAATAGAGTAACGAGGCTGTTTTTAAAATGTAAGGAGTAAAAAGTACAGATAATTGTGTGAAAATGTAAGGAGTAAAAGTAAAAAGTCGTCTGGAAAATAATTACTCCAGTGAAGTATAGATAACCAAAATTTCTACTTAAGTAAGGTAACAAAGTATTTGTTACTTGACACCTCTGTGCGTGCGTGCGTGCGTGCGTGTGTGCGTGCGTGTGTGTGTGTGTGCGTGTGCGTGTGTGTGTGATCTGTCTGAGTGTGAGTTACAGCTCGTCGCTCGCTCGTCCCGGCCCGTGCAGCTGTGCAACGGCAACAGTTTCACATTATCGTCTCAGTTTTTGTCACCCAGGAGATTTACAGGTCTTTCTCTCCCTATACCAGACTTTCACATTGGCAGCATGTAAATTAAAAGCCAGCAGGGGAAATGAGGTCCAACTACGCACATGTTCTCACTGTCATATATCTAACTTCTGTCTCCAAGTGGCCTGTTTTAGCTAAAAAAACATCACTTTCAGGTTAAATCACTTTGCGGTGCCAGGTTTTGGTTCTTGTTATAACACATGCCTAAGAAAGTACTTTTTTAGCAAAAAGATACTCTTGTAATGTCGTTGTAGGCCATATCTATAATATTTTCATCTCAGGCCACAGATTACACAGTATTTGCAAAAACGGATACTTCCCCCTCTACATTTTGAAAAATACGATCATTTACATGAACCTGCATAAATATCTGTTAAGGTGCTATGAGCAGCCAGACCTGCAGGGGGCAGTGTAACGAGAAGATAAAGTCATGCTAGCCAATCAGAATCCTGGAAAAAAACATCAACAAATGACACGAGTAACTTCCAGTTACTTCCAAGATGAACGAGAGTCTTTGGTTTGGAGTGACAGAGAAGTGGAGTTACTTCTTGATATTTTGACTTTTTTCTCAACTTTTTTCTCAAAATTTTGACTTTTTTCTCGACTTTCTTCTCAAAATTTAGAATTTTTTTCTCAAAATTTTGACTTTTTTCTCGACTTTTTTCTCAAAATTTTGACTTTCTTCTCAAAATTTTGAATTTTTTTCTCAAAATTTTGACTTTTTTCTCAAAATGTTGACTTTTTTCTCGAATTTTTTCTCAAAATTGTGACTTTTTTTTCTCGGCTTTTTACTCAAAATTTTGACTTTTTTTCTCGACTTTTTACTCAAAATTTTGACTTTTTTCTCAAAATATCGACTTTTTTCTCAAGATTTCGACCTTTTCTCAAAATTTTTCAAAAACGGATATTTCCCCCTCTACGTTTATAAAAATCCCATCATTTCCAGGAACCTGCATAAATATCTGTTAAGGTGCTATGAGCAGCCAAACCTACAGGGGGCAGTGTAACGAGAAGATAAAGTCATGCTAGCCAATCAGAATCCTGGAAAAAAACATCAACAAATGACACGAGTAACTTCCAGTTACTTCCAAGATGAACCAGAGTCTTTGGTTTGGAGTGACAGAGAAGTGGAGTTACTTTTAAGTGTGACTTTAGAATATAAAACAGGTAAAATACAAGAAAATATTGACGGTTACAAACTAATTGTAACCACAGGTGTCACTCATGACGCTGGTGACGTTTCTGTCTCATAATGTGACGTTCTGAAGACTAAATGTCCGTTTCCCTCCGTTTACAAGCAAACGTGAAGACAGAGGTTTTAAAAATCTCCACTTTGGCCGGAGTTTTCAGAAATGATGGTTTTTGGAGACTTTGAGCTTCGTTTTCCTGTAAATGAACGAACAAAACGCAGGAAAACACCAGCGTTTCTGCTCCGTGGAAACATATGGAGTAAGATAACATCGAAAAAAGATGTGTCCATGTTATAACTATTCATAATGATAAACATTTGTATGTAAATAAAAAAGTTGTACCCAGAATTCTGCAGTCACACATGAGTCTGATAAATGATTAGGGTTAGGATTGTTTTTATGTGAGGATGAATCTAAAGTCTTGTGAAAACAACTCTAATTTCTACGACTACGAGTCTGCACTGTGAACACGAATTCAAGTTTATGGGTACGAGTCGAAAAACTGTTGAAATCATATCCACGTCTCCTCCTCCTCCCATGGAGCTGCTGATACGTCAACGTCGCCGCCATATTGGATGTTCAAGACTGTAAACTAATACAAGTAAATGGACTTATTTTCATAAAGCACCTTTCTACAAAGAAATGTACGTTTTACGTCTCATTTATTCATTCACACACGCACTAATATACTTGGAAACAGTTAGGCACCAAATATAATATATTTAATTTTCTCAGATGGCAAAAATAAGAACTTTATTGATCCCACATAGGAGTAATTCATGTTATATCAGCTATAGAGAACAAGGTAGTGCAGAAAAACTATATATCCCCCTCACAGAAATAAGAAAAATATATTTTCTCACCAAAAAAGCATATTTTACATAAACATATTTAAACATTTTCAAGTAACAAAATAACATATTTGAAGAATTCTTCAGATTGTTTCAGTTCTTTTATTGTCTGAAAAGTGTTATAACATGGACACATCTTTTTGGAACTTATCTTATAGAAACGGGGCCTGAGTTTGGGTTTTTGTAAAGATGGTAAACTCAGTTGAGAGGCCCGGTGTTCCAGGCCCGGTCGGTGTTCCAGGCCCGGTCGGTGTTCCAGGCCCGGTGTTCCAGGCCCGGTCGGTGTTCCAGGCCCGGTGTTCCAGGCCCGGTCGGTGTTCCAGGCCCGGTCGGTGTTCCAGGCCCGGTGTTCCAGGCCCGGTCGGTGTTCCAGGCCCGGTGCTCCAGGCCCGGTCGGTGTCCCAGGCCCGGTGTTCCAGGCCCGGTGTTCCAGGCCCGGTGTTCCAGGCCCGGT
>NC_084588.1:54020814-54080814 GCF_033807715.1 Cololabis saira | reverse complement strand
CTTTATAACACATGAAATTGTAATAACTTCGGTGGAGCTTCAAATAAGCCCATTGGGTTTTTTTTACCTCTTCCTGCACCGTGTAGTATTTATATTTGATATTTCCTGTATATTTGTAAAACTGTGCAAAACAATAAACTAAAAGCGGTCAGTCAGCGGTGGTGGGAAACGGCTGGTCTGAAGGACGGCAGTGATGGAGACCAGGGACCAGCGCAGTCCTGCAGGAACAGCAGAAATACTGCAGATCCGTGGAGGAGACATCCATCCATTCACCTCTTACACCCGTCTGCTCCAGCGTGGGGTGGCAGGGTTCTGCAGAACTACTGTGCAGATCCATGGAGGAGACATCCATCCATTCACCTCTTACACCCGTCTGCTCCAGCGTGGGGTGGCAGGGTTCTGCAGAAATACTGTGCAGATCCATGGAGGAGACATCCATCCATTCACCTCTCATACCCGTCTGCTCCAGCGTGGGGTGGCAGGGTTCTGCTCGGATCTATCCCAGTGCACTGAAGGAGAAAAGCAAGCTACACCCCAGACAGGTGAGACAAATGGAGGGTGTGAAGCTGATGCAGCATGGCAGCGAAAGAAAACTGTCGTAATTGAGTCATACATTTGTTTCTGCCTCATTTAGCCCAGAAATCATACAGTTGCATGTTAAAACTCAAAAGGGGCCTGCCTGTAACGCTGCACTTGGAAGGCTGGCGAACAAAACCTTGTAAACCTAAAAAAAAAAAGCAAGCATTTCCACTGGCTGTGCCACATCTCCCGAGCTTTTTAAAAGATCTCTTTCCAGTTTGGATTTCATGAAACACAGCGGTGATGCCGCGGTGTTCCTACCACGTCCCAGTGGAACGAGGGCCCCGCGTTCACGTTATTAATGTGAGACTCCGGGAACAAGGTGAGCACGACCCGATACCTCCACTCAACTCTTGACAAAACATCAAAATGAGGCCTGGATTTCAAAAATAAAGTTATACGCGGGATCGTCCAAAATCCAGCGTTGCCTGTGGTGATAAAAGCAACAAACTGAAGCAAAAATAATGTAAGCTACATTTATCCAAAGGTCAGAACAACATCATTTTCTTTTCTGAAGTTTTGTCTCTGCTTAATATAACTCACAGTAAGATATTTGGGTTGCATCAGCGTTGCAGCCGAGGTTTTGCTGCTCTGACTCAGACGGATCACGTCTGCGTGTTTGGACCAACAGTCAGGTGTTTACTTCGTTACAAGCCCCATATTTCTAAAACCACCTCCGTCTCCGAGCCGCAGAGAGACGGTGAAAACAGAGAGTGCTAAATTGAAGCCATGCATCACACTCCTCCTCGTCAGCGTTTTCATGACGATCACAGTTTGACGGGGATGGTCTGGTGCTGCAGGAGAAGCTCAATCACGGATAAATCACACAGACAGACGAGCGGTTCGTGTTCGACACGCAGAAACGCTGCGATGATCTATTCGTCCTCAGGGCGTTTTCAAGAATAAGTTATCTGTGTGGAGTCTCGTCTTACTTCTGTTTGACGTGCGAGGGAGTTTTCTGTTCGTTAATGTGGATCTCATGCTGGTACGTCAGCGTAATCAGGACAGATCACCAGCAGTCATTTCTTCATTTTGACATTTACTTTACAAATCCAGTCTCTGTGTGTGTGTGTGTGTGTGTGTGTGTGTGTGTGTGTGTGTGTGTGTGTGTGTGTGTGTGAGTGCGTGCGTGCGTGCGTGCGTGCGTGCGTGCGTGCGTGCGTGCGTGCGTGCGTGCGTGTGGTTTCGTTGGTTTGTTGGTAAATGTGCAGGATCATTTCTGTTTCTATCTGTTTGCTCATGAGACGTAAGTCAGAACAGGAGGGTGGGAGTGAGGGCCGGGAGGAGAGTGGGGGCCCCATCACTCCCAGCTCACTCCCAGCTCACTCCCAGCTCACCCCAGCTCACTCCCTGTTCACTCCCAGTTCACTCCCTGTTCAATTCAATTCAATTCAATTTTATTTATATACCGTCTAATACAACAGATGTTATCTCTAGACGCTTTCCAGAGACACAGGCCAGCACGCAGCTCCCGAGACTCCGGCCTGCAAACATGCACAAAAGAGAAAAAAGGGGGGCCGGGACAAGAAACTACAGGAACGATGGACAAAAATGATAGCTATGAGATATTTATAATAAATAAAAATGGAAATGGAGAAGAGAGGAAGGGAAGAGGAGAGGAGAAGAAGGGTGAGAGGCACCGCCCAGCGGATCATGTCGGTGCCCCCTGCAGCATAAGCCTATAGCAGCATATCTACCACCAAGCTATATTTGAGACTAACTATTATAGTCTTGTTCTATAGCTGCAACTATGACTACTGACTCTAACACACTAGAGTTTACACTACCTAGAGATTTACCAACACCAGCTAGAGGTTTACTAAACACTAACTATAGGCTTTACTAAACAGAAAGGTTTTAAGTTTAGTTTTAAAGGTGGAGGTGGTGTCAGCCTCCTTAACCCAGATTGGAAGTTGGTTCCATAGTAATGGTGCCTGATAGCAGAACGCCCGCCCTCCAAATCTACATTTAGATACTCTAGGAACTACGAGTAAACCTGCACTCTGAGAACAGAGAGCTCTGCCAGGAACATAAGGCTCTATCAGGTCTTGTAAATACTGCGGAGATAAGCCGTTTTGGGCTTTATATGCAAGTAATACAATTTTAAATTGAATTCTGAATTTTACACGTAGCCAATGGAGCGACGCTAACACTGGAGAGACGTGGTCTCTCCTGCTGATTCCTGTCACCTGTTCACTCCCAGCTCACTCCCAGCTCACTCCCAGCTCACTCCCCTCCCGTCAGGTTCAGGACCATCAGAACCAAAACCACCAGGCACTTAAAGGATTTCCCCCAGTTAATAAACACTAAAGTGTTCCACACCTGATGCAGGTTTTATCGTTAAGGCTTAACTCTTAACATAACTCTGTCCTCAGAACTTCATGAAAGTGCTCAAATAACTGAGAAAGCTTTGAAAAGTGGAGTTCAGTGCAGACGAGCAGACGAGCAGCTGTTCCTTTAAACCACCAAACTTTAGCCGGTTACTGTGATTTATCAGTGCTTTGTTTCTTCATCCTGAGCTTGAACCTGCGGGTTCGGCGGCGACGCTTCCCCCTCGGTCCTCAGGTGCTGAAGTCCACGAGCAAAAACCATCGCGTCCATTTGAAACCACAAGTTAAAAAAACTCCTGTGACTGTTTTGCGGAAGAATAATGCTTTTCTTTTTTATGTTTCACAACCGAGCACAATGACAAGAAGTTTACAACGTTACAGGCTGCGGGCTCAGCCCTCAATGAAAAACACATTTCTTTCAGCCTGCATACATGCAGATACACAACGAACCACAACCAAAGTAAATGGAGAAAGGAGCCTCTCCTTCGTGGGAACAAGAGAAACCGTGGCCTGTGTGGTCGTGATAATGAGGCAGAGGCCTCCTTCTTTTTCTCCCTGCAGCTCTTAAAAGAGTGTTGCTTTATGTATTTTATGAATTTATTTGATTCCAGTGGGAATTGAGCCAAAGGAGACTGCATGTTCAGCTTGAGAAGTGCATGCATGTACACAGCACACATGCATTTCCAGCATGATTCATTTCCAGTGAATAAAACCAGCTGCTACTATTGAACGGTGTCCAAAAGCCCCGTGCGTTCAAGGGAAGAGACCGCTGAGTGCAGCGTTACCTAACATCGCCGGACGAGCCGCTGACCACAGCTTCGCTCTTTCCTCTTAGGTCTGAGCTCCTTTCACAAAAAAGGAGAAACCCTCTTTTCTTCCAAGTGAATCATCACAAACAGCCGACAGGAACTGACAACACAGACTGCACATAACTCAAATCAAACTCCAAAACATGGGGACAGTGTGTATTATGTTGAAGAAAAAACAGTTAAAAGGGACAGGAAGATGTTTATTATTGTGTAGAAAATGTGCTGCAGGCTGACCCGGCTCAGCGTCGGAAGGTTTTAGCATCGTCTTGCCTGAGCGGTAGACTTGTAGTCAAGACCGAGACCAAGACCAGAGAGGATCAAGACCAAGACTAGTTCAGCTCCAGACCAAAAACAAACCCAGTTCTGTCCTGATCCTGCGTGATTGTAGAACCATCCTGGTTCTAGTTTCATATGAGCTTGTTTTCAACTGCAGATCAATAACAGAGAAGTGGATGATGATGTTGAACTCACTAGAAATGTTTCCATCAGTGAGATCAGATCTGTGTGGCGACTGCACGACCGCTATTTCTACACTAGTGGAGGATTGACTAGTGCTTTTAAGGATTAACACGACTACTAACTAGTCCAACCTGATCTCACAAAAATCCGTGAAATGCCCACGACCTCTCACCACTATTTTCCGTGGCACCAGCACGGAAAGCGGTAAATTCCGTGACAGCACCACGGATATTGTACCATGCAAAGTCAATGGGATCCGTTGTCGTGATATATACACGGATTATGACATTATTATTATGTATATATTATTCTTTATTATAGTGGCTAAATTATTTAGAGTTTTTGACACGCAAGTTACTGTTTGTTACTGTCAGTTTGTAAAAGCATGTTTTTAATGCTGTTTTAACAGTGTTTTATTGATGTTTTAATGGTGTTTTGACGGCAAGTATTTAACGTGTTTTCTAGTATTTAACGTAAATTCAAGTATTTAACCGTGTTGTTTGCTCTCGCCATGACGACGGAGGTGGCGTGACGGATGTGAAATTATCATTTTTAGCACAAACCACAACCAATGTCCTACTTCTAACCAATCATAAGTGCTGCCTTAACCTAACCAGACCTTAACCAGAGCGTCGTCCAGCCACAAAATATCATCTTTAATGGCTTTTGTCCTCTAGCAGAATAACCAGCCCCTCCACCTCAGAAACTACTAACTAGTCCCTAACTAGTCCCTAACTAGTCCCTAACTAGTCCTCTAGCAGAATAACCAGCCCCCTCCCCTTCAGAAACTACTAACTAGTCCCTAACTAGTCCTCTAGCAGAATAACCAGCCCCTCCACCTCAGAAACTACTAACTAGTCCCTAACTAGTCCTCTAGCAGAATAACCAGCTCCTCCACCTCAGAAACTACTAACTAGTCCCTAACTAGTCCTCTAGCAGAATAACCAGCTCCTCCACCTCAGAAACTACTAACTAGTCCCTAACTAGTCCTCTAGCAGAATAACCAGCTCCAACTCCCCCCTCCACCTCAGAAACTACTAACTAGTCCCTAACTAGTCCTCTAGCAGAATAACCAGACCCTCCACCTCAGAAACTACTAACTAGTCCCTAACTAGTCCCTAACTAGTCCTCTAGCAGAATAACCAGCTCCTCCACCTCAGAAGAGTCATGAATAGTAAATGTTACTGATTTAAATTGGACTTAATTTGGAGATGAAACCTGAATTTTAAATGTTAAAGATACAATTACCGACTTGAAATTACATTATTAACCATTATAGTAATCAGATTACACCGTATATCAGCATCACTGACCTTATGCTTAATCAATCACAACGATTTGCAAATATTATTCATATATTTATTCAAACAAGGCCGTTATAAACACAAAACTGTAATTAAATACAGACACACATGCAGATGAACCAAAACATTCAATAGTTTACAAAACTGTACATCAACAAGAGGAAGAACTGCTGATACCAGATTCTGTCCCCGTGGTGTGAAACGGCATCTCAATGATCTGAGTCGGAGACACGGCGATACCCGAACCACGACTGGTGTATGGTGTGGACCCAAACGCAGGAGAGCAGGAGGCAGGAGTTGCAAAAACCAAGGATTTATTGAGCAAAACCAAAAACAAAGCGCTGCTTGGCAGGATCAAAAAACTTGAACAGGAAAAACGTGGCAGGAAACATGGAGGACCAAACAGTACGGACCGACAGGGAACAAGGGAAAGACAAGACCAGATATACACAGGGGATAACGAGACACAACGAGACACAGGTGCAGACAATCAGGGCAGATGGGACACAGGCGGGAGAAACAGAAACTGAAAGGCTGGGGGGAATGTCAAACCCTGACAGAACCAAGATCAAGACCACAAAAAAGTGGTGTTGAGACCAAGACCGGTTTGGAGAACCACAAGTCTCCTGAGCGGGAGCACGTGTTGCTCTTAAACCTGTTCGTACCTTTCAGCACGGATGTTTTTCCTTCCAGATGTGCAGGCCGTCTGCTCCATCAGAGACGCAGCCTTTTGAGCCGAACACTGAGCGGATGCTTTTTCCTCCGGCGTGGAGGATACGTGGCCACGGAGAGAGAAGATCCTTCCTGGATCCTGCTCCTTCATGACGACTGCTCTGTGTGATGGAGTTTGAACCTGCGGACGGTGAACCAGGGTTCTCCAGGTTCTCCAGGTTCTCCAGGTTCTCCAGGTTCTCCAGGTTCTCCAGGTTCTCCAGGGTTCTCCAGGGTTCTCCAGGTTCTCCAGGTTCTCCAGGTTCTCCAGGTTCTCCAGGTTCTCCAGGGTTCTCCAGGGTTCTCCAGGTTCTCCAGGTTCTCCAGGTTCTCCAGGGTTCTCCAGGGTTCTCCAGGGTTCTCCAGGGTTCTCCAGGTTCTCCAGAGTTCTCCAGGTTCTCCAGGTTCTCCAGGGTTCTCCAGGTTCTCCAGGGTTCTCCAGGTTCTCCAGGGTTCTCCAGGGTTTTCCAGGTTCTCCAGGGTTCTCCAGGGTTCTCCAGGGTTCTCCAGGTTCTCCAGGGTTCTCCAGGGTTCTCCAGGTTCTCCAGGGTTTTCCAGGTTCTCCAGGGTTCTCCAGGTTCTTCCGGGTTCTCCAGCCCGTGCTCTGATTTAGGCCCTGTCCCAAAACTCCCACTACCCCTCGTTTTCATCACTACCCCTAAATTTTCTCCCCTACGTGTTCCCGTGAGGGTAGTGGTTCCCAATTCCTCTTTCCACCTAGGGGGAGTGAAGAAAACGAGTGTAGTGGCTGAATCTGTCCCTACGGATCGAGGGACTTCAGATGCTCACTAGTTTTTTAGTGACAGAAAAATTTCCCAGAATGCTTTTCGTCGTCATTTGCGGACTGAATCCAAAAAAAAAAACCATGGCGGACATTTCTTATTTTTTAGTGAAAAAAATCAATATTTTGAGTTGTTGCAACCTCGCCAGAATAAAGGCTGATTTATGGTTCTGCGTTACACCAACGCAGAGCCTACGGCGTAGGCTCTGCGTTGGTGTAACGCGGAACCATAAATCAGCTCCCGAGCCGGCAGGCAGAAATCTCGAAATTTTCTGAGCAAATGTCTTACCAGGCGTAGCTACAACTGTTAGATTTCATCTATTAAACCAACATTTATCTTCCTAAATGATTTATTTCAGCCAGCTGTAATTCTCCACAGAGCTGCAGGTTTCTCCCCGGGACGACGGCGCAGGTTGACCCGGCGATCACATCTGTTCTCCGGCTGCTGCTGCTGTTACCATGGTAACAGCTGCTGCTGCTGCTGTTACCATGGTAACAGCTGCTGCTGCTGCTGTTACCATGGTAACAGCTGCTGCTGCTGCTCCGAGCCGGCGGCTCTTATTTTTTTAACCCGCAAATTTCTTAACAGCTGTTACCATGGTAACAGCTGCTGCTGCTGCTGTTACCATGGTAACAGCTGCTGCTGCTGCTCCGAGCCGGCGGCTCTTATTTTTTTAACCCGCAAATTTCTTAACAGGTTATTTGGATAAACTGAGCCCAGGTTGGGGATCTTAACGGTTACTTTTACACCTGAAAAAATATTAAAACTTAATAAAGTGTCATATTAACAGCACTACAGCTGAAATTAAAACAGCTTTTGGCTCTCAGCTTCCTGATTAGGGGTGGTTCTGAAAGTAGGAGTAGGGGGAGTATTGGGACAGACCTGGGAAGATTTCAAGTGCCCTAAAATCTGTACCTCCTTTTTTAGGGGTGGTGAAGTGAGGGAGGGCTAGTGGTAGAAAGTAGGGGGAGTGTTGGGATTGGGCCTTTCTGCACAAGCCTGTTTCCGTTGCCAGAGAGTCTCACGCCAGAGGGCATTGTTCACATCAAATGATTCATATATGAATGTTTTACAGTATTACTGCGTTTTTCCCTCGGTTCTGATGCTTTATAAACACAGCCTTCTGAACTACGCTGCACGGCCAGGCTCTGGTTTCGTCCTATTACTCATGTTGGTCGGCCCTGTATGTTACTAATGCTGCTCTGTATTAGCCATAGATCAGCCAACAAAAGCTCACAAAGCTTGCTTTACATTATTGACCCCATTTTTTTTTCTTTTAAAGAGAATTAATTTGAAAGAACTAATAAAGAGAAACTACTTTGTGCTGTTAACACGGCTTAAGCGCTGCAGTTCATCACACGTGTGAAATTACATAGAAAGAAGGTTAAGACGGCGCTCTGGGTTAATCAGATTGCTGCTTGTGGAGTCAAAAGGCCGACGGCAAACTTACATCTTAAGCAATCAGGCTATGATCGCATGTGTGCTTAGGAAAACATAATAACGGCTGGATAATGATCATACGTGGAAAAGTGAACGCTACATGGAAGCTTGTTTGGTTTTGTGTTGTTTTAAACTTCAGATCAAATGAATGAATGAATGAATGAAGTTTATTCAGTCATTGCAACACAAAACAACACCAAAAAAACATTGTACACAGCATTAACTTTTCATACAAAACCAAAAAAATGTGTTGAACAATAACTGAAAAGGCTGAAGCAAAAAGCTTATGAAAGCCTATCCTATAGTACCAACTTTCTATTTTTGGCTACCGACCTCCAGAAAACCAAAAAGAGAATAGAAAAGCAAAGAAACAACTAAGGGCAAAGAAACAATAGAAAAGCAAAGAAACATTTACAGATGGTCAATTGCACTTATAAGCTTCAAAAATAGCTTTACAAACCATTTTCTTAAATACAACAAAAAAATGACATGTTTTTAAATTTATGTTAGCATCATTCCAGAATTTAACTCCAACGATGGAGACACATCTCCTTTTCATACCTTTTTTAGCTATTTGTACTGTGAACTTACAGACACCTCTAAGATTGTAACGAGTCTCCTGAATTGAAAATAACCAAAGATTGAAAATCAATCCTAACATATTTCCAAAGCAAACATATAGAAGTGTTTTGGGATAAGGTCGACCTTGTTTATTCTCTCCACTGAAATACTCGGTCCCACTGCTGAAGGAACGCAGGCTTTTTGCTGAAATGCTGATATTTCTGAGTGTTTGGAGCTGGAGAGACGGCAACATAACACACTGGGGATCTGGGGAAAGCTGCATGTTTCACGTCTTCTCACATTATTTTGGAGCTCGGCGGGTTCGCTGGCGTTTTTCTGACCACGGGAGTTTTGTCTCCATGGCGTTCCATATTTTAGTGTTTGCTATGTTGCTCTCTTCACCGACTTTGATCAAAACAAAAGGGAAAGTTACGTGAGCGGCAGCAACAAACTGCTGTGTCGTGGTTATGCAGACGACTTTTGCAGACTAACATTTACATCTCATCAAATTAGAATTGTTCTATAGTTTAGGATTAATCTGACGTCAGGAGTTACAAGTTCTTCTTTATTGTCTCTCCTGGTGCAATAAACATCTAGAACAGCGGTCGGCAACACAAAATGTTTTAGAGCCATATTGGACCAAAAACACAAAAAACAAATATATCTGGAGCCGCAAAAAATGAAAAGTCTTGTATCAGCCTTAGAATGAAGACAACACATGCTGCATGTTTCTATATTAGTTACAACTGGGGGAAGATTTTTTTTTCATTATGCACTTCGAGAAAAAAGTCGAAATGTCGAGAAAAAAGTCGAAATGTCAAGATTAATGTTTAAGTACAATCTTGAGAAAAAAATCGAAATGTCGATAAAAAAGTCAAAATTTCGTGAAAAAAGTCGAAATGTTGAGATTAAAGAGGAAAGGAAAAAGGAAGAAAAAAAAAAGAAAAAAATAGAAAAAAAGGGAAAAAAAGAGAAAAAAAGAGAAAAAAAGAAAAAAGAAGAAAAAAAGAAGGAAAAAAGGAAAAAAACGTCAAACATATTTTAAAAAACTCCAGGAGCCACTAGGGCGGCGCTAAAGAGCCGCGGGTTGCTGATCCCTGATCTATATAACTGAGAGGAGACATCTATCTATCTATCTATCTATCTATCTATCTATCTATCTATCTATCTATCTATCTATCTATCTATCTATCTATCTATCTATCTATCTATCTATCTATCTATCTATCTATCTATCTATCTATCTATCTATCTATCTATCTATCTATCTATCTATCTATCTAGGAGATATTATGACCTATTAGCACTTGATGATTTAAAAAAGCACCAATAATGAGTGTAATGCTGCTGGAGATCTAAAAGTTTCTTTTTTAACTTCTCAAGTTCCGCTAAACATCCATTACTCATCTTTATTCCTTATTTTATTCCACATTACAGATTCTAACTTAATTAACTCTGTTTTATGATAAATATATGTTGTTACAGCCCCCCCGCCCCCTTTACTAACACTCCCCTCAGCTCCCATGAGTCTGTCAACATAAATAATGTGTTTGGAGAAAAAAACTAGAGGACGCAAACGGTTTCCCCAATTACGAGTCTATAAATTGTTAGATTTGAGTCTCGCGGCCACTGAGGAGTCTCTCTGTAGAGGCAGGAATGTAAATCCAGAGGGATTAGTGAGAACACGTCGGGCTGTAAAGCCTTCACCAGCTCTCCAAGGGGTCTCTGCCTCCGCGCGTAAAGGGACGGCGCAGCGGACGCTGCGCAGCTCCAGCTCCAGCTCCGTTATTCCTCCATGCGCGTCTCCTCTGCGGGGAACTGGACGAGGATCGCCGGGATTGTGACACCCATGCGGGTCACTGACAGATGAAAACAGTGGGGTTTTTGCCCGTGTTAATAAGGCGTTAACCAGTCATCCGTCCCCGGGCGAACAGGAGTTAACACGTGAACCAGTGAACCAGTGAACCAGTGATCCGTCCCCGGCGCACAGGAGGACATGGCTCAGCTTCACGGTGCGACTCTCCTCCCGTTTGGTGCGATGTGCGTGGTTTTCCTGTGGGAATCCGGAGCCAGCTCCATCAGGACGACGCTGGAAGTGGACACTTCGAGGTAGGACTGCTGGATCCGACGGGTTTTAAAGTGTTTGTTTGTTTTAATCTTATTTTGGATGCTTATCAAACCGCGTCGCTCTCATTTATAGCGACTCATTCATCAGTATTAAAAAAAAAAAAAAAAAAACAAGTCCCAATTTAAAGACCTAAAAGAAACGGACTAAAGCGCTGCTTTTGCAAGTTTTCCATTTTAAATGCTGTTTACTGTGGATTTATGGATGATTGTGAGACTGGAGCTCTATAAATGTCCGGGCTGCTTCCCCTCCCCAAATTAGTTACGCAGAACAAACACTTCACTGTCAGATTAGTTCCCGGAGCCAGGAGCGGTAAAAGAGTTTAATCCAGGTTTCACTGGTCTCTGTTCCTCTCTGCTGTCAGAGAGGAATCTGAGAGGAACATGAGAGGAACATGAGAGGAATCTGAGAGGAACATGAGAGGAATCTGAGAGGAACATGAGAGGAACATGAGAGGAACATGAGAGGAACATGAGAGGAATCTGAGAGGAACATGAGAGGAATCTGAGAGGAACATGAGAGGAACATGAGAGGAACATGAGAGGAACATGAGAGGAACATGAGAGGAATCTGAGAGGAACATGAGAGGAATCTGAGAGGAACATGAGAGGAACATGAGAGGAACATGAGAGGAATCTGAGAGGAACATGAGAGGAATCAGAGAGGAACATGAGAGGAACCTGAGAGGAATCTGAGAGGAACATGAGAGGAACATGAGAGGAACATGAGAGGAACCCATACCACTGATTTTGGTCAAACCACTTGTGATGTGTTCATGGTCATCTACACTATATATCACAAAACAGTAATTATTAAAAAATCATATATATGGGCTGATTTAATGTGGTTTAATGAATTCAACACCCATAAAACTTGCGATACATAACACCAATGGTTTTCAAACCACTTGTGATCAGCCCATATATATGATTTTTAAATCAGCCCATATATATATGATTTTTTTAATAATTACTGTTTTGTGATATATAGTCTAGATGACCATGAACACATCACAAGTGGTTTGACCAAAATCAGTGGTATGTATCACAAGTTTTATGGGTGTTGAAATCCAATATCCAATATCAAACCAATTCAACCGCGGTATCTGAGAGAAGCTGCTGCTGCGTCTCATCCCGTCTGATCTGCGAGGAAAACGCAAGAAAAAGGAAACGCTTGAAATGGGAGTCCAAAGGCTGCTTAGACATAACATGACAGATGCTGATAAAGTGCCTGGAGAGAGCAGGTCGGGAGGTCGGGAGGAGATGTGCACATGGAGACCTGGGAGGTGCAGACCGCTGAACACGGAGTTAAGCTCCTGATAATGAACCTCTGCAGATTTATGTTCTCTGGTGATCCTGCAGGGAGATGAAGCCGTCAGTCATCCATCAATCAGTCAGGGTGATGGATGACCTTTCTGGGGAAACTGTGTTGATAACGGCTGTGAAACTACACACACAGACTGTGAAACTACACACACGACTGTCATGTTAACAGTTCTCCTAGACGGTGCTGATTGGTTCGGGTTCATAAATGGTTTTATGTCGTGTTTGTGGTAAATCTGAACTCTGTAATCCACAACGGTCTCGAACGACGGAGCAGAAAACACGTCAGAAATGTCAGATTTACGATTGTGCAGGAAGAGAGTTTGGCTATTATTGTCTGTTTTTGCCAATACATTGATTATTCTATAAATCAACTGAAGATTTAAAAAAAAAAAGTAATATATTTAGTCTCCAATTGAAGATTATCTACCGTATTTTCTGGACTATAAGCCGCATCCGCTAATTTTTAAAAATTATTTAAAAAGAAAGATATTTAGCCGCAGATATTTCTGTTGTTAGATCAGATATTTACTACATGTACAGGATTCTGAACTGTAAATGATGTACATGTTTGTACCTAAATAGATCTTTCCTAACAGTGTCTTTTAACACGGCAGCAACTTTGCTGATTAAAACGGGACAGAACCAAGAGAAAATTAAAGCTGCAAGCAGCGATGAACGGGCCCTCGCACTCACGGCCACCGTCCCCCATAAGCATATCAGAAAAGACACCACCCACGACTTCCTATGTCAAACCATTCAAAAGTTATAGCAGAAAAAAGGGACAACCAATCAGAAGAAGGGGCGGGGCTAATTTTCACCAATTATGCTCAAGGACTCAAAACCGAGTCCGATGACACCACCCAGGACTCTTTATGTCAAACCTTTCAAAAGTTATGGCAGAGAAAAGTATTCTAGGGGGCGCTGTTGAGCCGTTAGGCCACGCCCATTAATGCAAACCATGAAATATCAAATGTATCACCAGGCCTGGCTTGCATGCCAAATTTGGTGACTTTTGGGGAACTATTAAATATGGACCAATCACATGAAGGGGAGGTGCGCTTGTTGGCGTCTAGCGTCGCCACGGTAACACTTTTGAAAGAGAAAAGTAATGCGCGTAGTTGCAAGATGAAGACGCACATTTTGATGTATAACACACCTGGGTGCACGTTACGGTTCGGGCCGTATTAATTGCCGAAAGAATGGCATAAATTGCGCCAAAATTACACAATTAATTCAAAATGGCCGACTTCCTGTTCGGTTTCGGCCATGGCGCCAAGAGACTTTTCTTTAAGTTGCGACATGATACAGGTGTGTAGCGATTTTCGTGCATGTACGTCAAACCGTATTGTGGGACTTGAGGCACAAAGTTTTCTAGGGGGCGCTGTTGAGCCATTTTGCCACGCCCATTAATGTAAACCATTAAATATCACATTTTTCGCCAGGCCTGACTTGCATGCATTTGGTGACTTTTTGGGCACGTTTAGGGGGGCAAAAAGGCCCTCCTTGTGTCAGAAGAAAAAAGAAAGAAAGAAAGAAAGAAAGAAAGAAAGAAAGAAAGAAAGAAAGAAAGAAAGAAAGAAAGAAAGAAAGAAAGAAAGAAAGAAAGAAAGAAAGAAAGAAAGAAAAAGAAAGAAAAAAGAAAAAAAGATTCCTACAGATACAATAGGGCCTTCGCACTGAAGGTGCTCGGGCCCTAAATAACCGGTATTTATTTATCTATTTATCTGTTTGAAATCTGCTTCTACTTCTATCTGCTAAAGAAGTAGCGTATTCTTCTTTGCATTTATTTTGTTTTAGTTTTGATTCTAATTCCGGTTAGAGCGCCCCGAGTGGTGGAAGAAAAATCCACAGAATAGCCGCACCTTTGTATAAGCTGCACCTTTGTATAAGCTGCATGGTTGAAAACCTATGGAAAAAGTAGCGGCTTATAGTCCAGAAAATACAGTACTTGTGAAATTCACGTGGGCTTTGATTATGGTTTATTATGCTGTGAATTTGAGGCTGATGGTAAACGTCTACTTATTTTCACCTCCATCATGTGAATAAGTGTTTTTATCTCCGTCTCCCTCCATCACGTCTGTCATGTCAACCCTTCCTTTCAGGACCGAGTGTCCGGACAACAAGATCCTGACGGTGGAGTATCCGTGTGTCCGGTCTGGGGGGAAGAACAGCACTTGTTTCAGGTAAGCCCCCCCCCCGATCATTAACGCCCCCCCCCCGGATCTGTCACGTCTGGGGGTATAAGGTGTGGACCCAAACGCAGGAGAGCAGGAGACGGGAGGCAGGAGTCGGCAAAAAACAGGATTTATTTTACAAAAAAGGCAAAAACAAGGCGCTGCGTGGCAGGATCAAGACAAACTAAAAAGGGATCAAAAAACTTGAGGAGCAAAACGTGGCAGGAAATATGGGGAACAAACAGTACGGTCCGACAGGGAACAGGGGAATGACAAGACCAGATATACAGGGGATAACGAGACACGACGAGACACAGGTGCAGACAATCAGGGCAGATGGGACACAGGCGGGACAAAACAGAAACTGAAAGCTGGGGGGAATGTCAAACCTTGACAGGATCAATAATGCCCCCCCCCCCCCCCCCCCGGATCATTAACGCCCGGGCCCCCCTGGACCATTAATGCCCCCCCCGGATCATTAAAGGTGTTGTGACATAATTTTTAACACTATTAAAAGTCTTGGCCAACATCCCTCAAATGTGTCTAAAAGAGTGTAACAAGAAAAACTTCACTCTAGTACTCCATTCCTGGCTTTTTATGACAGTGTTTTTTTGCGCCGTGAAAAACGCGTCCTTTTCCCCCTTTCCTGTCAATCATTGCCCCGCTCCTCCTCCCAACCTCCTCCAACCAACTGCTACACACTTCTGCCGTCTCCACACACACGCGCGCACACCGAACCACAAACACCCACACACACAGCCCAGACAGGGCGACTACAGCCCGGGGATGATGTCCGTGACCAGAGGACCGTAGCTCCCCGCAAGCCATACGCTCACAGCGGCGTCGGAGAGTTAAGCCGGGGGCGACAGGCGAAGCATGCACGGAAAAGCAGCAGGGCGAACCACAGCAAACAATCATAAAAATAAAGGCATGCAAGCAGCAGTGTCCCCTTATCTTAAGCCCAGTCAGTGGCCGCGGGTCTTCTTAGCAGTTTTCCTCCGGTGACGAGAACAAAAGAGGCTCTAAACAGCTCCGTGTTAAGCCTGATTTATGGTTCCGCGTTAAATCGATGCAGAGCCTACGCCGTAGGGTTCAGCGTACGGTGCGCGTCGCCGCGTAACCCTACGCCGTAGGCTCTGCGTCGGTGTAACGCGGAACCATAAATCAGCCTTTATGGTGCGCTGGAGAGGAGAGGAGGCAGGGAGCTGGGTGGAGGGGGCGGGGATTTAGCGGGTTTATACGTAACGATCCGCCACCAAACCACATGCGCCGTTTTTGCACAGTTATGCGGAAAATCCCAGAAAGCACACAATACACTGAATGTTAAAAGTTCGTTGTTTTTTGGGTGTAATTGATGTCAAGACACCCAACAAAACACAAAAAATCAAGAAAGATTTGTTTATCATGTCACAATACCTTTAACGCCCGGCTCTGAGCTGAACAACAGGTTCCTACAATGCTGCATCTAATACTTTTTTATTTCACTGTCTTTTCCCAGAAAAGTGATTTACTGGTTGGTTTGGGTTTGGCCGACAACGACAGGGTTATGGAAAGGTTTGAGAAACCGCTAAACCACCCTGTTGTGTCACTTTGACGTATCACACAACATTTCCACTTACCGTCTAAGGCTAGAAAAAATCCTTTCCTGTTCGCCAGCGACTGAACGATGATCCCCAGCGAGGATTCGTCTGTAAATGTGTCATCGTTTGTCAACCAATAGAGGAAACCCTTCTACGTCTGCCTTTTTTTATTTTAAACTCACTGTTTTCTCTGATAAAGCAGGATATCTTTAGTTTTTACCTTCCCTTGCTCCTCCAGTTAAAAACCTTTAGTCAAGGTGCCCCCCCCCGCCCCCCCAGGGATCCGGGCCGGGATTACGACCTGAACGCAGAGGAATCTGACGGGAGAGAAGACGTGGTTAGTCATCTTTATTGCACCACATCCACTCAGAGGAAAAGCAGACCCGTCGCTGGAATTGCCAACGCCAGATTTGCCTCAGCTATTGAATCATTAGAGACGAGGCAAAAAGGGAAAACGGATATGATGGGAATAATGGGCGATGATTTAGACGTATATAATGTGAAATAGAGAAATGGGTTCCTTTCTTCATACAGTCTTCCAGGGGTTATTATTTGACAATTTTTCTGATATTTGATCGGTTGCATGAGAGTAAAGTTAAAAGAAGTGCTTGGAAGCGGACATAATGGACATTACAGGACAGATTTTGAGGTTTTCGGCTCTCGATACATCAATGCACTTACTTTGGCAACCAGAGGAGTTTGTTGTGAAAGCCAACTCTGGCTGGGATTTTGTTTGTTGGTGCAAGAAAATCCCGGGATAAGTGGTGGGCCGAGTCTGGGGCGACGCCAGGCCACGTTTATCTGTTTACTGTCAAGGTCAGCCTGCAACAGGCTCTGTGTCGTGTTTCATTCTTGGCCGTGCGTGTGATGCGTGGAGCTGGAGGAGCTGGATTAGATGAGGTTGTATTTTCCTAAACCATATTTCCTTTGTGCTCTCTTCAACACAGACCTGATCAAATAGATTTTGCAGATGACTTCAGGGGAAGCCAGATCCATCTGTTGCGTGTGTACAAAAATATTTCTAGCTTTCTGTCCAGTTTCGGAGGGGCCAGGAACATGGAGCGACTTCACCGCCGCACATTTCCATCTGTTTGGGTCCATTTTAAGTCTCTTTTTTTTTAACCTACGTTCCGGATTTGAGGGATTTATAAACTTGTTCCTCCAACAGGTAGCGATTATTACTTCAAACTTCTTACATGCTGGTGCTGAGTCGCCGTAGAGACACCGTGGTTGCCAGAAGTGTCGCCGTGGCAACGGGGAAAGTGTCAGCAAACCTTTTAAAATGAAATAAAATAGCACAACGTGTGTATTTTATTGTGCAAGCACAAAGATTTGTAATCTTGACCGTGCTTTTATTGCCTAACCCAGCCAGATATGTTTTATAGCGTTACGGTGTGTTGCACGTACTCTATTACACTATACAGTACGTGTTGCACAATAGGCAGTCGCTGGGATTTTGACTGATTTTAGTTTTTTCTGCGGTTCCCGGTGTTGAGAGGTTTACACGCAGGCCCATCGAGCTTTACTCGTCATTTCGTCACCGTCTGAATGAGACCCGGGATAATCACACTCAAAATACTCAACATACAATTCAATTCAATTCAATTCAATTTTATTTATATAGAGTCTAATACAACAGATGTCTCTAGACGCTTTCCAGAGACCCAGAACATGAACATAAACATAAACATAAACATAAACATGAACATAAACCCCCGAGCAGTTATTACATAAACAATGGCAGGTAAAAACTCCCCTAGTGGGAGAAAAACCTTAAGCCAAACAGTGGCAAGAAAAACTCCCCTTTAGGAGGAAGAAACCTGGACCAGGACCAGGCTCATAAGGGGGGACCCTCCTGCCGAGGACCAGACTGGAGGGGGTCGGGGACGTTAGCAGCACAGCAGGCAGGTGGAAGCAGCAACGGGATGACCAGGGGTGGGGACCGCAGGCCAGCATGCAGCTCCCGAAGCTCCGGCCCAATCAGCAAGTCCCAGGTTGGGGTGCAGGGTCGGGGAAGGGTTGAAAAGGGGCAGGGCCAGCGAGAGGAGTCTTGATGGACAAACCTCTCCCCCGCCTGACCGGGCCGTTACCCTGCCCCCCTCACTCCCACGCTGCAGGATCCGGTGTTGTGCATTCAGGGATGCTCTTCTCCACCGGCAGAGGATGCTGCAACATGGACAAAAGAGAAAAAAGGGAGGAGAAGGGGGGGCCAGCACAAGAAACTACAGGAGCGACTCTAAGGCACTAGAGTTTACACTAACTAGAGATTTAATAACACCAGCTAAAGGTTTACTAAACACTAACTATAGGCTTTACTAAACAGAAAGGTTTTAAGTTTAGTTTTAAAGGTGGAGGTGGTGTCAGCCTCCTTAACCCAGATTGGAAGTTGGTTCCATAGTAATGGTGCTTGATAGCAGAACGCCCGCCCTCCAAATCTACATTTAGATACTCTAGGAACTACGAGTAAACCTGCACTCTGAGAACGGAGAGCTCTGCCAGGAACATAAGGCACTACCAGGTCTTGTAAATACTGCAGAGCTAAGCCGTTTTGGGCTTTATACGCAAGTAATACAATTTTAAGTTGGATTCTGAATTTTACAGGTAGCCAATGGAGCGACGCTAACACTGGAGAGACGTGGTCTCTCCTGCTAATTCCTGTCAGTGAGACATACGGTAAAATATTATGAATCTTATTTAATCTCTTAAATGAATGAATGAAGGACTAGGAGAAATGAATGATTGGGTACATATGCCCAATGAAAAGGCTGGAGACTGCAATCAGAGCAGGGAAATCTCTGCACCTTAGTTTCAGTTGTTAGACCTCCTGGTCGCAGACCACCGATTTTCTGCCTAATGAGGCCATTTTTCTGGAAGATTTTAGCTCCTAGTAAAACATTATCTGAGTGACTTTGCTGAAAATGACGTTTGGGCGACCACCAGACTGGTCCAAACCTGTTTAATCCGTCCATCCGTTATCTTTACCCGCTATAACGCGGTGACGGGGATCTACCGGAGCTCTCGCAGGACCACATACACCTTCAATCCTCGGGCCAGTTGAGAATCTTTATGTTTTTTAATATTTATTTTGTGTGGTAGGAAACCAGAGAGCCTCTAAAAAACCAGTGCCAGCTCAGAGATGAAATGTTCACTCCGCATAGAAACGCCACAGCCAGAATCCAAACCAGAAACCTTTTTAATTCAATAAAACAAAAACTTTATTCGTCCCCTGCGGGCAATTAAAAGCACACAGCGCAGTTATACTTAGAGACGAACAAGTCAAAGATGGAGAGTTCAAGATAAAGAGCAAATATATATACGAGGCATTATTAAGGCATTATTGAATGCTTTTAAGCAAATTGCAGGCAGTAAAGTGTTGGACTGTCGGCCGAGCGGCCCGTGTGACTGGTTTACGTCAACGGTGCTTATCACAAACCCACCGTGTTGCCCTGACCTGCTGAATTATCATGCATGACTTCAACAAGTGGGAATAAGTGGAACAACGTGAAGCGTGTTTTGCAAGAGGTTTTGGAAGTGTAACTTTCTTCGAGCTGATTACAAACAAAACCAACAAAAACGTGTTGTTGCTTTGACTTTTATCCAACGGGCCGGGTTCATTTCTTACTGTAAACTCTCACATCGGAGCACGGCCGTGTCCAGGCAGACTCCACCTTTTCCCACATTTCTCCCCTTGGCACGCTCGAGTTGCAATAACCTGGGAACGTGTTTGTGGAACCTTTATTTATTGGAAAAGACACGTTAAATGTTCGGAGAGGTTCACACCTTCCTCTGAAAACACCCAAGCAAATGACTGCACTTAAACTCTCGTCTGCACCGAACACGAGCTGCTGGCTCGTCCAGTCATTCAATTCAATTCAATTCAATTTTATTTATATAGCGTCTAATACAACAGAGTTGTCTCTAGACGCTTTACAGAGACCCATACCCAGAACATGACCCCCGAGCAGATATTACATAAACAATGGCAGGTAAAAAACTCCCCTAGTGGGAGAAAAACCTTAAGCCAAACAGTGGCAAGGAAAAACTCCCCTTTAGGAGGGAAGAAACCTTGAGCAGGACCAGGCTCATCAGGGGGGACCCTCCTGCCGAGGGCCAGACTGGTGGGTCAGGGACGGCAACAGCACAGCAGGCAGGTGGAAGCAGCAACGGGATGACCGGGGGTGGGGACCGCAGGCCAGCACACAGCTCCCGAAGCTCCGGCCCAATCAGCAAGTCCCAGGTTGGGGTGCAGGGTCAGGAAAAGACTTGTGCTCCGTAATGCAAGCTACAAGCCACCCACGGCCACCTGCAGGACAAAAGAGAGAAAAGGGAGGAGAAGGGGGGGGCAGCAACGGGATGACCAGGGGTGGGGACCGCAGGCCAGCACACAGCTCCCGAAGCTCCGGCCCAATCAGCAAGTCCCAGGTTGGGGTGCAGGGTCAGGGAAAGACTTGTGCTCCGTAATGCAAGCTACAAGCCACCCACGACCACCTGCAGGTTCCGGTGTCCGGCAAAGGATGCTGCAACATGGACAAAAGAGAGAAAAGGGAGGAGAAGGGGGGGCCAGCACAAGAAACTACAGGAGCGACTCTGACACACTAAAGTTTACACTACCTAGAGATTTACCAACACCAGCTAGAGGTTTACTAAACACTAACTATAGGCTTTACTAAACAGAAAAGTTTTAAGTTTAGTTTTAAAGGTGGAGGTGGAGTCAGCCTCCTTAACCCAGATTGGAAGTTGGTTCCAAAGTAATGGTGCCTGATAGCAGAACGCCCGCCCTCCAAATCTACATTTAGATACTCTAGGAACTACGAGTAAACCTGCACTCTGAGAACGGAGAGCTCTGACAGGAACATAAGGCACTATCAGGTCTTGCAAATAATGCGGAGCTAAGCCGTTTTGGGCTTTATACGCAAGTAATAAAATTTTAAATTGGATTCTGAATTTTACGGGTAACCAATGGAGCGACGCTAACACTGGAGAGACGTGGTCTCTCCTGCTAATTCCTGTCAGTACTCGTGCTGCTGCATTTTGGATCAGCTGGAGCCTATTCAGCAATTTACTTGGACATCCTGCTAACAACACATTACAGTAATCTAGTCTAGAAGATACAAACGCATGAACTAGTTTTTCTGCATCACTCTGTGAGAGGATTTTCCTAATCTTTGCAATATTACGGAGATGGAAAAAGGCTATTTTACAAACCTGATTGACATATGGTTTAAACGACAAATCCTGATCGAAAATAACACCAAGATTTCTCATCCGTTCTCCGTGCCGGCGTAGCCGTGCCCGGGGTCACGGGGTCACGGGGTCATGGGGCCGGCTGGAGCCCGGCCCGGCTCGTTACAGGCCGGGTTTAACCTTCATATACACAGGGTGTGATTTGCCGATGGGGATGGTGGGGATTTCCCCCTCTGGTTTACACGTCGTACCCTCTGCTGAATTATTTTGATCCTCGGTGGGGACAACCTTTACCCTCACCCAAAGTATTTTCACCATTACATCGTAATTATTAACAAGAAATAACAACCAAAACACACACAGTCCGTGTTCATTCTGCTTGTGTGTGATTTTGATACCGGGAGCGAGTCGCGCCCACAGGAAGCAGTTTTATTTTGAAAACCAACCGGATCTTCTTGCATTCCAAAAGTCCGACTTCCGGCCCGCCAAAATAAAAGATACAGTCAGTCAAATGAATTAAAAAATGAAAAGAATCCAGAGCAGCAAATCCTCATATTTTACAGGATCACAACCAAAAATCCAGAGAAAAAATGCGACAGAAGATGAAACAAGATGTGACATTGCTGATTGCAGCTCCCATGTTTTCTGTTAAACTGATATCGAGAAAGAATTACAAAAATATTAATTTTGTTTATTTATTTTTATTTGGCACATTTAAAAACAATATTAGGAGAAAATATTTCTGCAAATGCAGTGGTTCAAAATAGGCCTACCGCGTACGTTATGTAGCTTAGGTGTAAAGCCGAGGACACACCAACCCGACGTCCCCCGCTCTCGGTCGACTGCTGTGTCGGCTCGCGTCGCCTGCGTCGCCTGTGTCGGCTCTTTGAACACACCGCAAAGACGACACCCGACGGCCGACTAGCGCGTACGTTCTGCACATGCGTGAGAGGTAATTCCCCTCCACACCAGCAGGCAGCGCTAGTCTGTATTCACTCAAAAACAAGAGAAAACTGGGAAGCGCTTTTTTTTTCAAAGCTTTATTGAAAAAACACAAGTGCAATACAAAAGTAATTCACGTTGTTATATAACTTTTTTAATTCAATTTAGTGTAAGGACAACGATTAAAAATTGTGACAAAGCTACGTTGCCTATTTGTAATGAATGTAGAACTTGGGATATTTGTCCTAATAACGTTAATACAAAGCGATAACGTAACGTCTGTCCCCCCGGCCGTGAGCAGCTGCTGTTACCATGGTAACAGCTGCTGCTGCTGCTGCTGCTGTTACCATGGTAACAGCAGCTGCTGCTGCTCCCCGGGGCCAGCGGCTCTTCTGATCCCCGAAACATCGGATCAAATTTCTTAACAGGCGTTATTTGGATAAACTGAGCCCAGGTTGGGGATCTGAATTCGGATACAGCCTGTGTATCCTCTTATCCTTCGCCGTTTGTTTACTTTCGTCACCTCCGTTTCTTCGCTACCTGAACAGCCAATCACAGAGTGAGCTGTTCGACCGACGGCCGACGCCGATTCAACATGTTGAATCGGCTGAAAAGCTCCCGACGGGCGGCCGAGCTGTGGCGATGTGCGGGACACACCGGGGAAACTAGCGACAGACGCACCGACGCTCACCGACGGCCCGACGTCCGACAGTCGGCTTGGTGTGTCAGGGCCTTAAGGTTTACACAAGAAACAAGTTTCCATAGCCTAAACTGTTGGCCCGCTGTTGTGCGGTCATTTTTCTGAAAAAAAATATTTCTCAAAATTATCCCCCCCTCTGGTTTTTTGCATGTGTGTGTGAGTCGCGCTCAGCTGCACGTCGACTGAACGTCTCATGGTTCTGCGTCTCCGCCACCGTTTCCCCGCTGATGTAAACCGGTTCATTTCCAGCATTTCTTTTTGTTCTGCCCATCGGGTCTCCACCGGTGCCCAGATCTCAGCCGTGCCAAGCCACATATATATATATATATATATATATATATATATATATATATATATATATATATATATATATATATATATATATATATATATATATTAGGGGTGAGCAAAAATATTGATACGGCAATATATCGCGATACATAGTCTCCCGATACGATATCGATATTCAATGTATGTATCGCGATATATTGCCGTATCAATATTTTTTCCCACCCCTAGCTGCACTTTATTTTGTGATTTCAGTGTGGGTGAGACACTGCATTTTATTTTGAGTATTTTGTATCTAAGAATAATGCACACACTGCACTTTTCATTGTGTTTTTTCATGCAAATATGTTGCATAATTAAAATGGAAAGTTTGAATTACATTGTTTTGACTCAGTCTGTCCAATGAATTATCACTATCATCTGATGTACATTTAAACAACTTAGATTTTAAGATGTGTAATGCATTTTTACATTTTTCGGTGAACTATGTAGAATATCGCGATATATCGGGATATTGCATAATCGGGATATCGCAATTTGTATCGTATCGTGGCTCAGTATCGTGAAGCGTATCGTATCGTGAGGTTCTTCCCAATACCCACCCCTAATATATATATACTGTATATACGTCCGTGACTCATGTTTGCATCCCGTTGTTATGGCGAGTGTGTGTCTGTGTGTCTGTGTGTGGCGCAGATTGCGTGTTTATGTGAGTCTGTGTGAAACGTGTTTGCATCGTCTCTCCTGCAGTTACAGGAGGTTTGTGGCGGCGAGAGTTAATTATCTGCCCTTGCTCTGTAAACGCTCTCAGCTGCAGGTTCTGATGGACGACTGATGGCTCCGCCAGACTGTAAACCATTCCTCCACCTGATTGACAAGCTCTGGTTTAAACAGCCTGCAGGGCTCATTACTGCAGCAGATAACACCCGCAACACGGCGCTGCAGCGTGTGATCCAGACCGGCTCAAACAGAGAGGAGGATGAGGAGAAACGCCACAAACACGGGGTTTTATTAACTGTTTCCAGAGTCGTTCTGCAGCTACGATGCTCCTCCGCTCCCAGGTGGATCGTTGCAGCGCCGTATACCGTCATACTTCTAGGGCTGGGGATCCATTCAAATGTCAAGAATCGATTCAATTCCGATTCCGATTCTTAAGATTCAGAATCGATTATCAAGATTTGATTCAATCCGATTCCGATATTGATTTGGGTTAGTGTTATTAAAACTGTTTTTTCAGCTTTTGCATGAATGATATGACTGTAGTTCTGCAACATATTAATACTAGTGTTATATTGAGATTCAACAGCAAGTATTGCAGCTAATGATGCTGTAAGGACCAATCAGCTCCCAGAATGCTGATAGAACTGAAACAGAAACATCGTGGGTCAGAATTACCAAACAGATCCAGGAGGAAACAGAGACGGAGGAAATCGCTTTTATTTTTTAACACATTCCGTTTTTATTTGTTCCATTTTCGGTCTATTTTGGTTTTTAATTTTTGAGAATTTGGTTTTTAGCATTTTTTGCAAATGTAACCCCAAGACAGTATAAAGTAATGAAATATAGACAATTTATGCAATTATAACCTAACACTTTAATGTTTTCATACCTTTAAACATATTTAAAGGCTAAAACATGGCACCAGTTATTCTCCTGTCCAACAAAACATTCCTTTTTGGGGATAAACAAAAAAATAACCAAAAGTTGTAATGATGAAAAAAAAAAATAAATAAATAAATAAAATAAACCAAAAAAAAAAAAAAAAAAAAAAAATCGATCTTTAGACATATGAATCGATTTTTAGGAATTAATATGAGAATTGATTTAGAATTGGGAAATCGATTTTTTCAACACAGGCCTAATGAGAAACGCTGCAATCATGTGGTTTTCTTAACTGTTCTCATCCCTCGTTGAGGTTCTGCAGCTCCGATTCTCCCCCGCTCCCAGGTGGATCGCTGCAGCGCCGTCATACTCCTGATAATCATAATCTGCTGCATCCGGACAGATAAAGAGAATAGAGAGGATGTGACTCGTGTGTTTGTGAGATGAAAGCGCTGCGTGGGATGCTCGGCATCGCCGGCTCCTCCCTCAGATCAGTCCGGACGAACGGCCAGCTGGCCTCGTCGTCCCGGCCCGTCGCCGTGGAAACCGTAGCTCTCCCTGCGTACCGAGATCAGACGCTGCTGTCGGGGTGAAAGCACATCCTCGTCAAACCTCAGAGATGTTGTTCCTAACTGGGCTGTGTTTACTGCCTTGCCAAAGGCGCGGCTGCTTCTCATAATCTTGCACGTCTGTTCATTTGAGCGCCTGCATAATATATATATATATATATATATATATATAACAACGGCTGAGACGTGACATGAAAACAATACGTTCAAATCAAAGTACGTACATGAAAGTGAGTTAAACGTTGGCTCCTTCTCAACGGCAGCGTCTGTTAACAAGTCACCGACATTTCTAGGAAGTTCATGTCAAATAATCTTGTAGTATCACATAAATAGTTATGACTGTTATGGTACAACTAGAAAACACGTGAACACCACATCTCTACATGCTTTTGACCGTCTGTTTAACGGTTCAGGTGTAAGCACTCCTTTGTTTAAATATGTTTGTATTATTTTAAAATAAAGTACATATTTGGGCTATGAAGTGAGTAGTCTGATAAACTGACCGACATGGATGTATGTATGAATGAATGAATGAATGAATGAATGAATGAATGAATGAATGAATGAATGAATGAATGAATGAATGAATGAATGAATGAATGGCATATTAACAGCGCTACAGCTGAAATTAAAACAGCTTTTAGCTCTCAGCTTCCTGATTTTAGTGGTGGTTCTGAAAGTAGGAGTAGGGGGAGAATTGGGACAGACCTGGGAAGATTTCAAGTCCCTGAAATCTGTCCCTCCTTTTTTAGGGCTAGTGGTAGAAAGTAGGGGGAGTATTGGGATTGAGCCTAATACTCTTGTTTTTATCCTTCTGAGTACGTCACCTTGTTCGTTGCCCCGATTGGACGTAGCGCTGAATCAACCGAGTGCAAAGGCAGGCCCGAATATATCAGGCTAGCACCACTGGACTCTGAGTGTCGTCTTCTTCTGTCAGTTTGTTCTGGTCTAGTTAAAGTCAGGGGCATTATGGGTCAGGAGGAATAATCTACCTCATGGACTAACAGATGATTAATCTGCTACTTATACTTTTTAAACTCCTTTAGTGTATTTTATCCTGTTTTCTTGTAGCTTTTATCTCCAGTGTTTCCTCATGGGGAGCCTCCATGCTGGGAGTGACTCTGGCCTGCAGGGGGTCGTCGTGGGGGTGGTTCTGGCCTGGATGGTTGTGGAGCTCTGCACCACGGCTTCACCGCTGTGGCGTGGACTCCTCTATCCGTCCGGGCCGGGATGGTCTCTGTGGGCCCCCCCTTGTAGCTGCGGGCTATGAGACCTCCTGGCGTGGACGGCTCCCTGTTACCGTTTCATCACCTGGATCCTCTGTGCCTAGCCATGTCTGCACCGTGTGTCTGCTTGTGTCTATCTGTGTGTGTGCGGGGGGGGGGGGGGGGGGGGGTTGATTTCCTTCATTTTATTTTTATGTTTTATGAAAAGCACTTTGTGTTGCATTTTTTGTATGAAAGGTGCTTTATAAATAAAGTTTGATTTGATTTGATTTGATTTGCTCATTTATCCAACAATGGTCTACAATGAGTTATCATCATCGGTTCCTCTTGAAAGTGGCTAAATGCACAGTAGCGCTGCAACTAACGACTATTTTAATAGTCGACTAGTCACCGACTATTGAAACGATTAGTCGACTAATCGGATAATTAGTCATTTTTTTTAAAATTTAGTATGAGTTTGCATTAATTATGTGGCAAATGATAATAAACACAAGAAAGATGCACTAGAGCCCTGATATAGCGGGACTGTTTTCTCCATCCTGCTCCCGCTGAATTTCTGACCATTACCGCCCGCAACGTGTGTTCCACTCCCGCCCCTCCCGCAAAACTCATGAATTCATGCCGCACGGCGCACAATAAAGATGCATTGATTTAGTTTCTTCTCCCGTCCCGCAAGAGAAAAGTCCAGACAAATCTATCTGATTTAATGTTGACATGATCATTGTGGAGCTTGATGGATGATTGACAGTTCATACCTGACTGAAAGTTAGATGATAATCCATCATTGTCATCAGCGCACAAGCCTTTTTTCGCCTTTCGTGCTGCATTAATTATGTGATTGAGTTTATAACGAGAGTAGCTGTGAGTGGCTCAAATAATACTAATAAATAACATGAAATAAACAAAGTTTAGAATGAAACAAATTAATTTAACAAATGAATCGCTTGGCCATTACATTGCTGGAGGGAGAGAATGCTGCTGACCGACTGCGGTCCCGTGCGTCTCTCTTCCAAGATGCTCCACAGACACTAAACGCAGTTTCTCCAAATATCTGACTTAATTTAATACTTTGTCAAGCATAACGTTAAAGTTCTTTTAAAGCCAAAATGCGCTTAATATCTTACCAAGGCGAGTCCGTTTCGTTCAGCACTCCGACGTGCTTTCTCTTCAAATGCATTACCGACGTGCTCCGTGAAAAGCAACGTCGGCTTTGCAAACCTTGCAAGTATCTTTTTATTCACCGTATCGAGGCTAAAATGCTCCCAAACTTTTTATTTTATTTTTTATCAAAGTTTTATCACCCGCAGCGGCGCTCAGACCCTGTCGTGCATGCGCGACTCGACAGAGATTGTATTGAAGTGAGACGCCGCACTCCGTTGGAAAAACACGTCTGGCGACAATTGTCGACAATGGAATTCATTGTCGACAATTTTGATTATCGATTTTTGTCGACAACGTCGACGAATCGTTGCAGCCCTAATGCACAGACCCCGTAAAACTGGGTCCAGTAACGCAGTTGATGAACGGTTGAAGAAGCAGCTCAGACGTGAGCGGAGCCAACGACGAGGCTGTTATCAATCAGGTAAATTACCTGCATCACTTTCCAGTAAATCTCACATGCAACACGATTCCGGAGTAGAGAGTGACTGGGTTTTCCAGAAATCAGCTATTTTAGGAGAGATTTGCAGACGGTATAGTGAAATGGCTCTTGAGGGAAGAAACACCATTTAAATGCATTACCGTACTCAGTTAGGTTAGTTTTCATTCATATGATTGATTTCATGAGCAAAGGCTTGAAAGCATCGGTGCAGGGAACTACCAGAGTAAAGGAAAAGACGAGCTTGGCATATCGTTGGGGCTGTATTTCAAAAACAATAAAAGGGTTTCTTGGCTTTGCCTCCAGGAAAATGTCAAGACTGAATCTCAAAGACTTTGGTCATCTTGGCTGAATGTTTGCCCCTGAAAGCTTCTCCGTGGGGGTCCCACATCGTTTCACTCCTGGCGTGCATCCATTTTTTTTCCCCCTCTTCAAATTCCCTGTTTATCAGATTTATTTCTATGATAAGCGTTCACAGATTCTCTCATTCATTTGCTATGTGTTGCAGAAAAATGGATGTGCTTGACTTTGGCTGCAACTTCCCCATCAGCACTTTAAGGTTTAAGGCTCTTAATCGTTGGCATGGAGGAGTTAAATGAATAAACTCTTCCTAGCAAACGGTTTGTCCCGACAGGAGACACATTATGTCCCGGGTTCCAAAAGTTGACACAATTTCCTGACGCGTTAATGAAATGTGTGTGACATTCCTTGCAGCTTTGTTCCCTGCAGTCGACTCTGAGAGCGGCTGAACTCACGGCTGAACTCACGGCTACCCGAGTTAAAGAGCTGCAGGTTTTTTAATCCCACTCTGATTTAAGTCTGTAACGTCAAAGCCGCCCATAAATCTGAACGCTCCACTAAAGAGCAGCGTTCACACTACAGCAGGGGCGAAAATCCCGTTTCATAGTTGGGGGGGACAATAAACAGTAACATTTTAGAGAATAAATCCAGGGGGGACAAGGAATAAAAGTTTTAGCCTTCCTTTAATTCAGCATTTTGACATTTTCATCTCTATCTCGCAAACAGGCAGAAGAGCTTTCTTAGAGCAATGCAAAACAATGGTATTAGGTGGAAGGTGCAATAATACAATAATAATAATACAGCACATCTGACATAATACACTGCAAAAACCCACAATCTTAACTAGAATATTTGTTTTATTTCTAGTTAAAATGTCTCATTTTTAGTAAAAAAAAATCTCATTACACTTAAAACAAGACTCATCACTGGAAAAAACAACAATTTTCACCTGTTTCAAGTAGATTTTCACTTAAAATAAGTAGAAAAATCTGCCAGTGGAACAAGATTGTTTTGCTTGTAATAAGAAGATAAATCTTGTTCCACTGGCAGATTTTTCTACTTATTTCAAGTGAAGTTCCCACCAGAGCTGGTAGAGTATCCAAAAATTGTACTCAAGTAAAAGTACTGTTACTTCAGAATAATAGGACTCAAGTAAAAGTAAAAAGTATCATCCAAATAATGACTTGAGTAAAAGTAAAAAAGTACTTGATGAAAAAACTACTCAAGTACTGAGTAACTGTTGAGTAACGTCTGATTTATTTTTTTTAACACAACCATTCAAACAGACAAAAGTACAAAATAATCATGTTCAGGAAAATTAAATCAATAAAATAATAAAATTAATTAAAATTAATTAAAAAAAATAGCAAAAACTAAAATAATCTTAAAATAAATTCAAGTACTATAATAAATAATAAAATAAATAAAATAATAACAGAATAAAAAAATAAATTAAGCACAAGTAGCACTACATTTCCAGCCTTTGTACTTTTCTTTTTTAACCATCAGAACTAGAACAAACATGAACTCATAGAAACTCTGTGTGTGTTTGAGTCTGTGTAAATGTGACAAAACATGCAAAAACTAACATTTTTCCCAAAGAATCACCCAGTGATGTCATGAGATTGACGCGTACGTGGATAAAAGGGATAAAAGAAAAGTAACAGCTCAACGTAGCCTAATGTAGCGGAGTAAGAGGAACAGTTTCTTCTTCACAAATCTACTCAAGTAAAAGTACAAAGTACAGTGATTCAAAACTACTCCTAAAAGTACAACATTTCCCAAAACTTACTCAAGTAAATGTAACAGAGTAAATGTAACTCGTTACTACCAGCTGTGGTGTTACAGGGTAAGATGCTGCATGTCTGGGTGTATTATCTACTGTACATCATGTCTGGGTGTATACTGTATCTACTGCACATCATGTGTTGGTTGAGTCAGTATTTTGTTACAGGACGAGGTGTAAATGAGCGTAAACACGTTAGACCACCGAGCTCTCCGCCGCCACGACCCAGATCTGTAGGATCAATTAGGGCCTTAAATGACTTCCAGCAGCTTTATACAGTGCCTATCATAAGTATTCACCCCCTTGGATGTTTTACCCTTTTAGTGCTTTCATAAATCAATCCTGGTCAATAAAATTTGGCTTTTTTAACACAAAAATTTATTGAAAAAAACTCTTCAATGTCAAAGTGAAAACAGATTTCTACAAAGTAATGTCAATGAAATAAAAATATATAAAGAAATATAATTGCACATAACATAACAGCAGGGGCGAAAATCCCGTTTCATAGTTGGGGGGGACAATAAACAGTAACATTTTAGAGAATAAATCCAGGGGGGGACAAGGAATAAAAGTTTTAGCCTTCCTTTAATACAGCATTTTGACATTTCCATCTCTATCTCGCAAACAGGCAGAAGAGCTTTCTTAGAGCAAAACAAAACAATGGTATTAGGTGGAAGGTGCAATAATACACACATGTGACATAATACACTGATACAAAAACCCACAATCTTAACAAGAATATCTGTCTTATTTCTAGTTAAAATGTCTCATTTTTAGTAAAAGAAAATCTCATTACACTTAAAACAAGACTCATCACTGGAAAAAAACAACAATTTTCACCTGTTTCAAGTAGATTTTCACTTAAAATAAGTAGAAAAATCTGCCAGTGGAACAAGATTGTTTTGCTTATAAGATAAATCTTGTTGCACTGGCAGATTTTTCTACTTATTTCAAGTGAAAATGTACTTGAAACAGGTGAAAATTGTCAAATAACGAGTTATTTTTACGTGTATAATGAGATTTTACTGTTTATTATTATTTTCGATTTAGATTTTGGCCACAAATGTTCATTTTGGTGCATCACTACTAAATACTACTGCATTGTTCCAAAATTATTAATTCTGTCTCAAATGATTCTAGGGGGGGACAGCTTTACTAATGGGGGGGACTTGTCCCCCCTGTCCCCCCCGGGATTTTCTCCCCTGCTGCAGTCGACTCTGAGAGCGGCTGAACTCACGGCTGAACTCACGGCTACCCGAGTTAAAGAGCTGCAGGTTTTTTAATCCCACTCTGATTTAAGTCTGTAACGTCAAAGCCGCCCATAAATGTGAACGCTGCACTAAAGAGCAGCGTTCACACCAGAGCTGGTAGAGGAGCCAAACATTATACTCAAGTAAAAGTACTGTTACTTCAGAATGATAGGACTCAAGTAAAAGTAAAAAGTATCATCCAAATAATTACTTGAGTAAAAGTTAAAAAGTACTTGGTGAAAAAACTACTCAAGTACTGAGTAACTGTTGAGTAACGTCTGATTTATTTTTTTAACACAACCATTCAGACAGACAAAAGTACAAAATAATCATCTTCAGGGAAATTAAATCAATAAAATAATAAAATTAATTAAAATTAATAAAAAAAATAGCTAAAACTAAACTAATAACTAAAATAATCTTAAAATAAATTCAAGTACTATAATAAATAATAAAATAAATAAAATAATAACAGAATAAAAAAATAAATTAAGCACAAGTAGCACAAAATTTCCAGCCTTTGTGCTTTTCTTTTTTAACCAGCAGAACTAGAACAAACATGAACTCATAGAAACTCTGTGTGTGTTTGAGTCTGTGTAAATGTGACAAAACATGCAAAAACTAACATTTTTACCAAAGAATCACCCAGTGATGTCATGAGATTGACGCGTACGTGGATAAAAGGAATAAAAGAAAAGTAACAGCTCAACGTAGCCTAATGTAGCGGAGTAAGAGGAACAGTTTCTTCTTCACAAATCTACTCAAGTAAAAGTAAAAAGTATAGTGATTCAAAACTACTCCTAAAAGTGCAACATTTCACAAAACTTACTCACGTAAATGTAACGGAGTAAATGTAACTCGTTACTACCACCTCTGGTTCACACTACAGCTCACCCCGAACAAAACACACCGATTGTGCCAGATCCTCTCACCAAAACAACGGCTCTCACATGTTTTAAACCACATGCTCTAAAGCAGCGCTGACTTGCCCAGGGCATCGGCTGCGTTTCCATATGTGCACACTTTCTTTTTTCTTCTTTTGGGAGCCAGAGAAGTTTAGAGTTTAGCTCCACCGGTCTGAGACGCAGAGCAGCTTTAATGATGTCAGGTTTAACTTAAGTCGCTCTCAGGTTTTTAAACCGCAGCCACTTCCTGTCTATACTTATTATAGGTGATTGCATGCTGACTTCTGAGGGCGGCTCTTTTACACCTGGCTCTCCCAGACGTTTCATATTAGATATACTTCAATTGCATTCACTTTTACTTTCCGTTGCCAACATAAACTACTCTGCCTTTATAATAAAAGACTATATATATGTATACCTCTTAAATCTGTTTCATTACAGTAACGATGGATCCATTTAGCCGTTGTGAGGTTATAAAGAGTCTGAGAAAGTTCTGCATCGCCAGCTGGACGGCACATGACCATGAATTGATCTCCATGAGATTTGGCACTAATGGCTTTGTCATTGCCCAGGTCGTCAGCAATTAGACAAAAACCCACGCACTGATTTCCAGCGATCCAGCTGTCAGATCTTGTAAAAGGATTTATATACATATATATACATATATACGTATAAATGTGCTAGAACTGCTGGTTCCATTAACATGAATATAAAAGTAATGTTATTGTCTCCAGGAGGTCTGTCTCCTAAAGCCGGAGTCGTCGGCCCTGGTTTTACAGACTCTTCATAGCCGGTTGTGCTGCAGCGCGACGCCGAGCACGACGCCGAGCACGGCTCTGTCGCTTCAGGGAATTCTGCTCAGACACGACGAGGTGAAAAGGTTAACGTGTGTGGAAACTCTCAAAGTACTTTTTTTAAGAATCCGTCCCAAGTCCAAGTCCAAGTCCAACCCCCCACAGTCACCCAGAAGCGTTTAAAGCGTTCATGACCAGGACCGGACTGAGCCTGGTTAATCTCCAGGCCTGGACTCCGTCTCCGCCGTCTCTCTGCAGCTTCCCTCTCTCGGCCGGGACTTGTTCGCTCCGGAGAGACAGAAGCCAGATCCGTCTAGGAGCTGCAGAGACGAGGTCGGGTCAGGTTTAATGCTAGGAGCTGCAGAGATGAGGTCAGGTTTAATGCTAGGAGCTGCAGAGATGAGGTCAGGTTTAATGCTAGGAGCTGCAGAGATGAGGTCGGTCAGGTTTAATGCTAGGAGCTGCAGAGATGAGGTCAGATTTAATGCTAGGAGCTGCAGAGACGAGGTCGGGTCAGGTTTAATGCTAGGAGCTGCAGAGATGAGGTCAGATTTAATGCTAGGAGCTGCAGAGACGAGGTCGGGTCAGATTTAATGCTAGGAGCTGCAGAGATGAGGTCAGATTTAATGCTAGGAGCTGCAGAGACGAGGTCGGGTCAGGTTTAATGCTAGGAGCTGCAGAGATGAGGTCGGGTCAGATTTAATGCTAGGAGCTGCAGAGATGAGGTCGGTCAGGTTTAATGCTAGGAGCTGCAGAGATGAGGTCGGGTCAGGTTTAATGCTAGGAGCTGCAGAGATGAGGTCGGGTCAGATTTAATGCTAGGAGCTGCAGAGATGAGGTCGGGTTAGGTTTAATGCTAGGAGCTGCAGAGATGAGGTCGGGTCAGGTTTAATGCTAGGAGCTGCAGAGATGAGGTCGGGTCAGGTTTAATGCTAGGAGCTGCAGAGATGAGGTCAGGTTTAATGCTAGGAGCTGCAGAGATGAGGTTGGGTCAGGTTTAATGCTAGGAGCTGCAGAGATGAGGTCGGGTCAGATTTAATGCTAGGAGCTGCAGAGATGAGGTCAGGTTTAATGCTAGGAGCTGCAGAGATGAGGTCGGTCAGGTTTAATGCTAGGAGCTGCAGAGATGAGGTCGGGTCAGATTTAATGCTAGGAGCTGCAGAGATGAGGTCAGGTTTAATGCTAGGAGCTGCAGAGATGAGGTCAGGTTTAATGCTAGGAGCTGCAGAGATGAGGTCGGTCAGGTTTAATGCTAGGAGCTGCAGAGATGAGGTCGGTCAGGTTTAATGCTAGGAGCTGCAGAGATGAGGTCAGGTCAGATTTAATGCTAGGAGCTGCAGAGATGAGGTCGGGTCAGATTTAATGCTAGGAGCTGCAGAGATGAGGTCAGATTTAATGCTAGGAGCTGCAGAGATGAGGTCGGTCAGGTTTAATGCTAGGAGCTGCAGAGATGAGGTCAGGTCAGATTTAATGCTAGGAGCTGCAGAGATGAGGTCGGGTCAGATTTAATGCTAGGAGCTGCAGAGATGAGGTCAGATTTAATGCTAGGAGCTGCAGAGATGAGGTCGGTCAGGTTTAATGCTAGGAGCTGCAGAGATGAGGTCGGGTCAGGTTTAATGCTAGGAGCTGCAGAGACGAGGTCAGGTTTAATGCTAGGAGCTGCAGAGATGAGGTCGGTCAGGTTTAATGCTAGGAGCTGCAGAGATGAGGTCGGGTCAGGTTTAATGCTAGGAGCTGCAGAGACGAGGTCAGGTTTAATGCTAGGAGCTGCAGAGATGAGGTCGGTCAGGTTTAATGCTAGGAGCTGCAGAGATGAGGTCGGGTCAGATTTAATGCTAGGAGCTGCAGAGATGAGGTCAGCTCAGATTTAATGCTAGGAGCTGCAGAGATGAGGTCGGGTCAGGTTTAATGCTAGGAGCTGCAGAGATGAGGTCGGGTCAGATTTAATGCTAGGAGCTGCAGAGATGAGGTCGGGTCAGATTTAATGCTAGGAGCTGCAGAGATGAGGTCGGGTCAGATTTAATGCTAGGAGCTGCAGAGACGAGGTCAGATTTAATGCTAGGAGCTGCAGAGACGAGGTCGGGTCAGGTTTAATGCTAGGAGCTGCAGAGATGAGGTCAGATTTAATGCTAGGAGCTGCAGAGATGAGGTTGGGTCAGATTTAATGCTAGGAGCTGCAGAGATGAGGTTGGGTCAGGTTTAATGCTAGGAGCTGCAGAGACGAGGTCAGATTTAATGCTAGGAGCTGCAGAGACGAGGTCGGGTCAGGTTTAATGCTAGGAGCTGCAGAGATGAGGTCAGATTTAATGCTAGGAGCTGCAGAGATGAGGTTGGGTCAGATTTAATGCCAGGAGCTGCAGAGATGAAGTCGGGTCAGATTTAATGCTAGGAGCTGCAGAGATGAGGTCGGGTCAGATTTAATGCTAGGAGCTGCAGAGATGAGGTCGGGTCAGATTTAATGCTAGGAGCTGCAGAGACGAGGTCAGATTTAATGCTAGGAGCTGCAGAGACGAGGTCGGGTCAGGTTTAATGCTAGGAGCTGCAGAGATGAGGTCAGATTTAATGCTAGGAGCTGCAGAGATGAGGTTGGGTCAGATTTAATGCTAGGAGCTGCAGAGATGAGGTTGGGTCAGGTTTAATGCTAGGAGCTGCAGAGATGAGGTCGGGTCAGATTTAATGCTAGGAGCTGCAGAGATGAGGTCGGGTCAGATATAATGCTAGGAGCTGCAGAGATGAGGTCGGTCAGATTTAATGCTAGGAGCTGCAGAGATGAGGTCGGGTCAGGTTTAATGCTAGGAGCTGCAGAGATGAGGTCGGTCAGATTTAATGCTAGGAGCTGCAGAGATGAGGTCGGTCAGATTTAATGCTAGGAGCTGCAGAGATGAGGTCGGGTCAGATTTAATGCTAGGAGCTGCAGAGATGAGGTCGGGTCAGGTTTAATGCTAGGAGCTGCAGAGATGAGGTCAGGTTTAATGCTAGGAGCTGCAGAGATGAGGTCAGATTTAATGCTAGGAGCTGCAGAGATGAGGTCGGGTCAGGTTTAATGCTAGGAGCTGCAGAGATGAGGTCGGGTCAGGTTTAATGCTAGGAGCTGCAGAGATGAGGTCGGGTCAGATTTAATGCTAGGAGCTGCAGAGACGAGGTCGGGTCAGATTTAATGCTAGGAGCTGCAGAGATGAGGTCAGGTTTAATGCTAGGAGCTGCAGAGATGAGGTCAGATTTAATGCTAGGAGCTGCAGAGACGAGGTCGGGTCAGATTTAATGCTAGGAGCTGCAGAGATGAGGTCAGGTTTAATGCTAGGAGCTGCAGAGATGAGGTCAGATTTAATGCTAGGAGCTGCAGAGATGAGGTCGGGTCAGATATAATGCTAGGAGCTGCAGAGATGAGGTCGGTCAGATTTAATGCTAGGAGCTGCAGAGATGAGGTCGGGTCAGGTTTAATGCTAGGAGCTGCAGAGATGAGGTCGGGTCAGATTTAATGCTAGGAGCTGCAGAGACGAGGTCGGGTCAGGTTTAATGCTAGGAGCTGCAGAGATGAGGTCGGGTCAGGTTTAATGCTAGGAGCTGCAGAGACGAGGTCGGGTCAGATTTAATGCTAGGAGCTGCAGAGATGAGGTCGGGTTTAATGCTAGGAGCTGCAGAGATGAGGTCGGGTCAGATTTAATGCTAGGAGCTGCAGAGATGAGGTCGGGTCAGATTTAATGCTAGGAGCTGCAGAGATGAGGTCGGGTCAGGTTTAATGCTAGGAGCTGCAGAGATGAGGTCAGGTTTAATGCTAGGAGCTGCAGAGATGAGGTCGGGTCAGGTTTAATGCTAGGAGCTACAGAGATGAGGTCGGGTCAGATTTAATGCTAGGAGCTGCAGAGATGAGGTCAGATTTAATGCTAGGAGCTGCAGAGATGAGGTCGGGTCAGGTTTAATGCTAGGAGCTGCAGAGATGAGGTCAGATTTAATGCTAGGAGCTGCAGAGATGAGGTTGGGTCAGATTTAATGCTAGGAGCTGCAGAGATGAGGTCGGGTCAGGTTTAATGCTAGGAGCTGCAGAGATGAGGTCAGATTTAATGCTAGGAGCTGCAGAGATGAGGTTGGGTCAGGTTTAATGCTAGGAGCTGCAGAGATGAGGTCAGGTCAGATTTAATGCTAGGAGCTGCAGAGATGAGGTCGGGTCAGGTTTAATGCTAGGAGCTGCAGAGATGAGGTCAGATTTAATGCTAGGAGCTGCAGAGACGAGGTCGGGTCAGATTTAATGCTAGGAGCTGCAGAGATGAGGTCGGGTCAGATTTAATGCTAGGAGCTGCAGAGATGAGGTCAGATTTAATGCTAGGAGCTGCAGAGATGAGGTCGGTCAGGTTTAATGCTAGGAGCTGCAGAGATGAGGTCGGGTCAGATTTAATGCTAGGAGCTGCAGAGATGAGGTCAGGTCAGATTTAATGCTAGGAGCTGCAGAGATGAGGTCGGGTCAGGTTTAATGCTAGGAGCTGCAGAGATGAGGTCGGGTCAGATTTAATGCTAGGAGCTGCAGAGATGAGGTCAGGTTTAATGCTAGGAGCTGCAGAGATGAAGTCGGGTCAGATTTAATGCTAGGAGCTGCAGAGATGAGGTCGGGTCAGATTTAATGCTAGGAGCTGCAGAGATGAGGTCGGGTCAGATTTAATGCTAGGAGCTGCAGAGACGAGGTCAGATTTAATGCTAGGAGCTGCAGAGACGAGGTCGGGTCAGGTTTAATGCTAGGAGCTGCAGAGATGAGGTCGGGTCAGGTTTAATGCTAGGAGCTGCAGAGATGAGGTCGGGTCAGGTTTAATGCTAGGAGCTGCAGAGATGAGGTCAGATTTAATGCTAGGAGCTGCAGAGATGAGGTTGGGTCAGATTTAATGCTAGGAGCTGCAGAGATGAGGTTGGGTCAGGTTTAATGCTAGGAGCTGCAGAGATGAGGTCGGGTCAGATTTAATGCTAGGAGCTGCAGAGATGAGGTCGGGTCAGATATAATGCTAGGAGCTGCAGAGATGAGGTCGGTCAGATTTAATGCTAGGAGCTGCAGAGATGAGGTCGGGTCAGGTTTAATGCTAGGAGCTGCAGAGATGAGGTCGGTCAGATTTAATGCTAGGAGCTGCAGAGATGAGGTCGGTCAGATTTAATGCTAGGAGCTGCAGAGATGAGGTCGGGTCAGATTTAATGCTAGGAGCTGCAGAGATGAGGTCGGGTCAGGTTTAATGCTAGGAGCTGCAGAGATGAGGTCAGGTTTAATGCTAGGAGCTGCAGAGATGAGGTCAGATTTAATGCTAGGAGCTGCAGAGATGAGGTCGGGTCAGGTTTAATGCTAGGAGCTGCAGAGATGAGGTCGGGTCAGGTTTAATGCTAGGAGCTGCAGAGATGAGGTCGGGTCAGATTTAATGCTAGGAGCTGCAGAGACGAGGTCGGGTCAGATTTAATGCTAGGAGCTGCAGAGATGAGGTCAGGTTTAATGCTAGGAGCTGCAGAGATGAGGTCAGATTTAATGCTAGGAGCTGCAGAGACGAGGTCGGGTCAGATTTAATGCTAGGAGCTGCAGAGATGAGGTCAGGTTTAATGCTAGGAGCTGCAGAGATGAGGTCAGATTTAATGCTAGGAGCTGCAGAGATGAGGTCGGGTCAGATATAATGCTAGGAGCTGCAGAGATGAGGTCGGTCAGATTTAATGCTAGGAGCTGCAGAGATGAGGTCGGGTCAGGTTTAATGCTAGGAGCTGCAGAGATGAGGTCGGGTCAGATTTAATGCTAGGAGCTGCAGAGACGAGGTCGGGTCAGGTTTAATGCTAGGAGCTGCAGAGATGAGGTCGGGTCAGGTTTAATGCTAGGAGCTGCAGAGACGAGGTCGGGTCAGATTTAATGCTAGGAGCTGCAGAGATGAGGTCGGGTTTAATGCTAGGAGCTGCAGAGATGAGGTCGGGTCAGATTTAATGCTAGGAGCTGCAGAGATGAGGTCGGGTCAGATTTAATGCTAGGAGCTGCAGAGATGAGGTCGGGTCAGGTTTAATGCTAGGAGCTGCAGAGATGAGGTCAGGTTTAATGCTAGGAGCTGCAGAGATGAGGTCGGGTCAGGTTTAATGCTAGGAGCTACAGAGATGAGGTCGGGTCAGATTTAATGCTAGGAGCTGCAGAGATGAGGTCAGATTTAATGCTAGGAGCTGCAGAGATGAGGTCGGGTCAGGTTTAATGCTAGGAGCTGCAGAGATGAGGTCAGATTTAATGCTAGGAGCTGCAGAGATGAGGTTGGGTCAGATTTAATGCTAGGAGCTGCAGAGATGAGGTCGGGTCAGGTTTAATGCTAGGAGCTGCAGAGATGAGGTCAGATTTAATGCTAGGAGCTGCAGAGATGAGGTCGGGTCAGGTTTAATGCTAGGAGCTGCAGAGATGAGGTCGGGTCAGATTTAATGCTAGGAGCTGCAGAGATGAGGTCGGTCAGATTTAATGCTAGGAGCTGCAGAGATGAGGTCGGGTCAGGTTTAATGCTAGGAGCTGCAAAGACGAGGTCGGGTCAGGTTTAATGCTAGGAGCTGCAGAGACGAGGTCGGGTCAGGTTTAATGCCAGGAGCTGCAGAGATGAGGTCGGGTCAGATTTAATGCTAGGAGCTGCAGAGACGAGGTCGGGTCAGATTTAATGCTAGGAGCTGCAGAGATGAGGTCGGGTCAGGTTTAATGCTAGGAGCTGCAGAGACGAGGTCGGGTCAGGTTTAATGCTAGGAGCTGCAGAGATGAGGTCGGTCAGATTTAATGCTAGGAGCTGCAGAGACGAGGTCGGGTCAGATTTAATGCTAGGAGCTGCAGAGATGAGGTCGGGTCAGATTTAATGCTAGGAGCTGCAGAGATGAGGTCGGGTCAGGTTTAATGCTAGGAGCTGCAGAGATGAGGTCGGTCAGGTTTAATGCTAGGAGCTGCAGAGATGAGGTCAGGTTTAATGCTAGGAGCTGCAGAGATGAGGTCGGGTCAGATTTAATGCTAGGAGCTCCAGAGATGAGGTCGGGTCAGATTTAATGCTAGCTTCTCGCGTGTTAATGGTGTTTTTGAAGAGCACGCAGTTACAGCGATTTGACAGCTCTGTTGCTGCTGGGATGAGTTCAGTAGGGTAAGTGTTGGGATATTAATCATGTCCTTGTTTTTCCTGAAGAAAAAGAAAGAAAAATATATGATAGGAAGCATTTTAATGTGATCCAACCCAATCCAATCCAATCTACTTTATTTATATAGCACATTTTAAAAACAACAAGGTTACCAAAGTGCTGCACAATGAGTAAAACAAGACATAATAAAATAGTAAAAACTAAAAACAGAGTCAAATAGATAAGAGCACATAAAAGCAGGAAATAAAAACACACCAGACAAACAACCAGTGATTCATAAACATAAAAGACAGGACAGAGACCACACAACTCTCACGCTGGATTAAAAGCCAAAGGATAAAAATAAGTTTTAAGACGAGATTTAAAAATTTCTAGCAAAATGGCCCCCACATCAAAAATCCGAAAAAACCCGAAACACACCCGAAAAAACCCCCCGAAAAAACCCGAAAATAAACCAGAAAAAACCCGAAACACACCCCAAAAAAACAGGCCTTGAATTTCTTAAAAACAAGCTTTTGATTGTTTTTGCTAAATAAATTAGAAATTCAGCCTCTGATCCATGTCTTTATTTTCCCATTCTCTAACCTCATTATCTATGCAGGATTCTGAGTGGGCGGGGCTATGATAATGAGGCTCTGTGCCGATTGGCTGCTTGAATGACGCGATACACCGCTACGAAAAAATGGAGGAAGCTCCGGCCGGCGGAGTTAGTTGTGGGCGTGGTTTCACACATCGGAGGACAAAATATGCAAATTGCATTCTGGTTCCGTAACTTTGTGGATCAGAATCTTATTGTCTCGTAGATCCACATCACACTGGACGATCATCCAGGCGGCTGTACAGACACTGCAGAATCTGGTTGTTTCCTCCTTCTCTGAGTTGGCAGGCTGAGGGGAGACCACTTTATATATGTTAAAGACAGAAAAAAACACTTTATATATGTTAAAGACAGAAAAAACACTTTATATATGTTAAAGCAAGAGAAAAACACTTTATATATGTTTTTTTTTTTCTCTTATTTTTATTTATTTTTTCCCTTGTCTGCACACATATTAATGATTGATACCATGACGGTAGAAACCAAAAGTATATATATGTGCATTATTACTATATTTAATATATATACATATATATACGCATACATATGCGTACACATACATAAATATACACATACAAACCCAGTGATTTTTTTTTTTTTTTTGGGGGGGGGGGGGGGGGGGGGGGTGACGACATCCACTGCCAATCCAGGAAGCAGGAACACACGGAAACACACGTCAAGCACTGGAAATCTGCAACAAAAAACCACAAACAAAGCACGAAACCGGCACGGAGCCGACCAAAACAATAACAGCAATCGACCTAAATCTTGAGATCTGATCGCAGTCTGAGCTAAGCTACCGCTACCGCTACCTAAACCCAAAAACTAGAGAGCCAGCATGCAGGTGAACAAGCCAGTGTGTATGTCTATGTGTGTGTGTGTGTGTGTGTGTATATGCATGTGACTAAGTGACTATGTGTGTGTGTGTGTGTGTGTGTGTGTGTGTGTGTGTGTGTGTGTGTGTGTGTGTGTGTGTGTGTGTGTAATAAACCAAACAAAGCTCCACCTGAAGTGTATCTATAGTGGGGGAGGGGGGGGAGCAACCCCGCCACCCGCGAGACCAGAGGCCGACACGGAAGAGCCCGGAACCCAGGCCACCGGCAAACCCCACAGAGGGGAGAAGTAGGAGGGAGGCAACCCACCGCCTGCGAGGACCCCCACCCCCCCCCGGCGGCGGCCGAGGGGGCCCGCGGGCGGGGCCCCCACGGCGCGGGAAGAAGCAGCCAGGGATCCCGCGGCGGCGGACCGCGACCCAGGCAATCCCCGGCCACCCGGTCCGGGCCGGACACGCGGCCAGGAGGCCCCCACCCTTTTTTTTTTTTTTTTTTTTTTTTAACCTTTATTTAACCAGGCAAGCAGATTAAGAACAAATTTCTTATTTACAAATGCAGCCTAGGGGGGTAAGGGGAGGGAGCTAAGATGAAAAAACAAGGTTATATAAATACACAAAAAGACATTAAAACATAATACAAAAGATAAAACAAATAATCAAGTAAAACAGTCAGTATGCCTGAAGGAGGACTAAAGACAAGTGCAGGAGTCGGTTGTACTTAATAGAAGATGTAGTTTGAAGGTGGAGATGGAAGTGAGAACAGAAAGTTTAAGGGTTTTTTGTAGGGTGTTCCAGTCATAGGCTGCAGCGAACCGGAAGGCATTGCGCCCAAAGGTGGTGCGGACTTTGGGAATGGAGAGATTGATGAAGGCGCTGGACCTTAGAGTGCGGGCCGGTTGTGAGAGGTGCAGAAGAGAGGAGAGGTAGGGAGGAGTAATGCCGAGGATAGATTTAAAGATGAGCAGAAACCAGTGATGGAGCCGTCTGGTGTGAAGGGAGGTCCAGTCTACCAGGTTATAGAGGTCTGGTGTGAAGGGAGGTCCAGTCTACCAGGTTATAGAGGTCGCAGTGGTGAGTGGTGAAAGGAGCCCCAGTTGCAAAACGGATGGCGGAATGATGGAGTGGGTCCAGTTTACTCAGAGTAGAGTGAGGTGCGATTCTGTAAATGGTGTCACCGTAATCGAAAATGGGCAGAATGGTCATTTTGACAAGTGAGTGTTTGGCTGCACGGGTGAAGGAGGTCTTGTTCCGGTAAAGAAAGCTCAGACGAGCTTTGACTTTGGACTGTAGGTGTTTGATGTGGGAGGAGAAAGAGAGGGACGAGTCCAACCAGAGGCCAAGGTATTTGTAGGTGGATACGAACTCTAGTTCAGAGCCGTCAGCGCAGAACAATTTAGGAACAGTGGTGGGAGTGTGTTTCCGGACAAAGACAATGCATTTTGTTTTTTTGGTGTTGAGGCGGAGCTGGAGACTGTGGAAGTGCTGTTCAATGGAAGTGAGGCTGTGTTGTAGTGTGGCTGCAGCGGACTGGAGGGACGGGCCCTCAGAGTAAAGGATGGTGTCATCGGCATATAGATGGATTCTTGAGTTGCCGGCAAACCTGGTTATGTCATTGATGTCTCTCCGAGCAGGCCAGCCTGCTCGGAGAGACAGAAGGCGCCCCAGGCTGCACGGCGAGCCCCGCCAGGCCCGGGCATCCCGACCCACCTATCCCAGGCCGGTGAGGGAACGCGGGTGATGTGGGACCCCCTCCCGCCCCTGGTGTTGAGTGCATGTGATTAATGCCATAAAAACAGGGAGGGGGAGGGCCAAGTATCGATTGACACCGACCCCCCCCCCCCCCCTCCCGAACTACGTGTCCTTGTCAAATGTATTTATTAAGTGTTGAATGTGCAGTGTCTATTTTGCTGTTAAAACCGTGAGGCGGGGAGTGCCGGGCCACGCGGGACAATGCCCCCCACGACCCGGACCCCCGCCCCTTCGCCTATGTGCGTATGAATCGTGTAGGGGGGGAAAGAGGGGGAGCGGAGGCCGAAGCTAGGAGGCAGGACCAGCAAAGCCGGCCCTGATAAGACACCCGCGTCCCCCCACCGGCCATCCAGTAGACGGGGGCCGGCCCCCCGAGCCGGGCCAGGGCCCCACCGTCCCTCCACGGGCGCCCCCGGCGCCGCCGGAGCCCGCAGACGGAGGGGGAAACGGTCCAACATCCCCCCATTCATACTGACAACATAAGACATAGACTTTATATATGTTAAAGACATGTTAACATGCACACTGCAACTGCAGTGGCACTGAACTGTGCGTGACTGACATGACTTAACAGTCTATTTCTGTATAAAATGTCTTTAAATATCCTAAAATCAGAGGCTTTAAAAAGTAACGACAAGTGACATTAGACACAGGATGAACGTGATCAATGAAAAACACCATTCCAGTGTGTAATGAGAGAGTAAAAACATGTCATTATGTTTTTAAAGGACTTAAACAAATATATATATATATTTATATATATAGTTATACAGTATTGGAGCATGCATTGGTCATGTTGCTAATTATCGTCCCGACTGAGTGAATTGCAGCTTCAGAGCCCCGAAAAAGGGTGAATTTAACACTGTTGTGGTACTAATAGTTTCTTTCTTCATTTATTATGTCCAGTAGTCATAACAGAAACATGTTAGGGAATTTAGAGCCTACACGGATGCTGATCCAAGACCAAACCCAAATAAAAGCAGGCAGAGCCGGGAGTTGTTAGGGAAGATGAAAGACGGAGCGTAAAGAGACGGGCCGCCAGCTGGCAGGAAGGCTGAGACCGGACCGCGGCACCGGGCCGTCTCCAAACACCCGGCCGTGCACGAGTCCAGGCCGGCAGGGAGGACGGGGAGGACGGGGGAGGACGGGGGAGGACGGGGGGGTGGAGAGCTCGCAGGACAGCTGGGGACGTTCCCAGAAGTGGATGTCCCGGCGAGTTCACTCTGAGGTCGGACCTGCAACGCTCCAAGAACCTTCCAGGGCTGACGTCAGGGCCGAGCTGTTCCCGGAGCGTTAGCTCCTGGAGCGTTAGCTCCAACCTGTCTGGACGGTTCTCCATCACCACGACAGTTCACCCTCCCCGAGGGAGAAACTGGGAATTATTTTAATTACGTACCGTGACCTTCGTCTTCATCTCAGTAAATCAACCAGAGATGTTCTGATACCCATTTATTTCTTTCCAACACCGAGGCGTTGGGTGTCAGCCGACATCGACACTGTTCTCATACCAGGGTTATTTTTAAATAAGACAATCTTTATTATGTTTTGCCAAATTGACATCAGATAAAAGACATGGAGCAGTTTTCCAGTTGTCTTTGGGACATGGGAAACCACCGCGGCTCCAGATGTTCAGTCACACTGAACCTCAGACCAACAGTCGTCTAGCACGATCAATTCTCACATGTTGCACATTGTTGTTCTGGGTTTTAGTCCTAAAACCACAACCTTGCATATATAGACAACAATTTTGCATCTTTTGTTCAGCTGGTAAACCGTTTTGGTATCCCCTGGTCCCACTCCTTTAGATATTTCCAACTACGCAATTTTATAACTTCACATTCTGACTGATTCCCTTTTGGATTCCCGTAGGCACAATTGACGTCATCACGCACGTTGCAGTAAAAAAGACGACAACAGGGCAACTTTCAGTACTTGCCAAGTGAATATTTCGTCAAAGGGAGGAAATACTACCAACATAAAAAAACAATCAATAGATGTCGCGTTATCAATCCGCTCCGGACCAACGTCAGTAATTCTCAACCCAGCAGCAGCAACGTTAGCATGTCCTTGGCTAATAGTACTGCAGGTAACTACTTAACTAATGATCGTATTAGTGCCATTTACCTCAGTGACTACGTTTACATCAGTCCAAATTCAGGTTATTGCTAATGTTCCGGTTACTGAAACATTCAGAATATTCCGTTTCCATGGTAATTAATCATTAGGATATCTGGATCAAACCAGCGACGCACGGAGAACGTCATGACACAATTACCGTCATTTCTGCTTCTTCTTCCTGTATCCAAATTCAAAACAAATGCTGCTTCAACTTTTCTCTCTCCTTCTTGTAAATCTTCTATCCCGGTACTTTCTACCGTCTACAAATGCAGAAATGTTCATATCCTTCATTACATTTATGAAGTGATTAGTCTCCTCCTGGTCTTGTTTCTCCGTGTTTAGAAGAACTTCCTGGACTCAAAAGACCAGGATTCCTTGTGAACAGAGCATGTGCAGAAAACAGATTCCTGTTCCGTTTGATGGGGATATTCTGTTTGGTGTTTACATGACCCAATATTCAGGTTTAAAAGGAGTAACCCAGGGGTCATATTGGGGTTTTTAAAAACCTGAATATGAGCAAATTCTGGTTATTCAAAGGAGTTATTGGTGTTTACATGGCCGTGTAACCGGGTTATTGATCATATTCTGGTTTTAAAAGGGTTATTGATGCTGGAAACACAGTCACTGTTGTCCTTTTTCCCCAAAAGAGAATCAATAAAGAACCGAATCGAAAATGGAATTGGAATCGTATACATTTCATAAATTCCCATCACTAGGTAAAGTCTTGTTCATCTTGTATATTCCTCAGATAATCTCGCGTAAGATTGTTCTGTACTTTGGTAGTTTGGTAGTATCACTCCTAATGCACATTAAGAGCGATAGAAGTTTTGGCCACATCGATTTTCTTAAACTGCTCATATTCTAAATGCTTTTAGTCAGAAATGTGGTTTGTGCGAGAGAACCAGTGGTGACATCACGATCACACTCAGTCTAAACACGACTGTGGGTATTTCCTGTTGTCCTCATCCATCATGTTTGTTTACACTGAAATGTGTCTGACTGAAGAGGTTTTGCAAGATATTTGATATAGATTAGTGTTTTTTATGATTGAATGTTTTAGTCTGGACTGTCTGGGTCATTACTGCCGCTCCCCAAATCTCTGCTTTTTCCCTCTCTCCTTTAATCATTTGTTGTCTCTTGCAGTTTGAAAAACATGTTGCTTAGCTGACCCAGTTGGAGTTTTAGGATCTTTGCTGCAGGTCTAGCTTCTCTCTTTACCGCAATTTCCTGTCAATAAAGGTAAGTTATTTAGAAGAAAAGGATCTGAATCATGGTTGCGTGTGTGCCAGCTGCTAATGGTTCATGAGCAACAGCAGGACCTGGAGGCTAAAGCTGCTTTTGTGCAGCGCGTTTGTCTCTAAACATTTAAACACAGCTTCAGTCTGTCCAGTACGGTGGCCGACGAGGGCCAAACGCTCTGCAACGGCCTGATGCGTCTCAGACCCCGTCCACACGTAGCCGGGTATCTGCTAAACCGGAGATATTTTCCTACGTTTGGACCTGTCATCCACATGAAAACGCAAATAAACGAAGGTTTAAAAAAACTCCGGGCAAAGTGAAGATTTTTGAAAACTCCGTTTATGTAGATGCGTGTAGACGGAGAACCGGAGTTTTGCGTTTTCGAACGTCACATTATGCGCCAAAACAACAACAAATCTGCTCTGATTTGCGACCTTTGTTTACTACAGAACTACAGATGATCCAGCATCTGTTCTCCAAGCTATTTATTAAATAAATGGTCTCTGCTCTTGAACACCGCTTACTGCGTTACACCGACACAGAGGCTACGCCGTAGGGCACGGCGTAGCCTCTGTGTCGATAACGTGGCATCTCCGTGGCGACCGAGAAGGAGAGGGGGGGGGTTAGAGGTTTTGACGAAAAAACGTTCGAAAAAATGTACGAAAAACCGTACGAAAAAACATACGAAAAAACGTACAAAAAAACGTACAAAAAAACGTACGAAAAAACGTACGAAAAAACGTACGAAAAAACATACGAAAAAACGTACGAAAAAACGTACGAAAAAAACATACAAAAAAATGCATGAAAAAATGTACGAAAAACCCCACGAAAAAACATACGAAAAAACGTACGAAAAAACGCACGAAAAAACGTACAAAAAAACCTACGAAAAAACGCACGAAAAAACGTAAAAAAAAACGCACGAAAAAAGCACGAAAAAGCGCACCAAGGCACGAAAAAACGCACGCAAAAACGCACGAACGCACGCAAAAGGCACGAAAAAACGGACGCAAAAACGCAGGAACGCACGCAAAACGCACGCAAAACGCACGCAAAACGCACGAAAAAACGCAGGAACGCACGCAAAAACGCACGCAAAAACGCACGCAAAAATGCAGGCAAAAACGCACGCCAAACGCACGCAAAAAAGCACGCAAAACGCACGCAAAACGCACGCAAAACGCACGCAAAACGCACGCAAAACGCACGCCAAACGCACGCAAAACGCACGCAAAAACGCACGCAAAACGCACGCAAAACGCACGCAAAACGCACGCAAAACGCACAAACGCACGCAAAACACACGAAAAAACGCACGCAAAACGCACGAAAAAAGCACGAAAAAGCGCACCAAGGCACGAAAAAACGCACGCAAAAACGCACGAACGCACGCAAAAGGCACGAAAAAACGGACGCAAAAACGCAGGAACGCACGCAAAACGCACGCAAAACGCACGCAAAACGCACGCAAAAACGCAGGAACGCACGCAAAAACGCACGCAAAAATGCAGGCAAAAACGCACGCAAAACGCACGCCAAACGCACGCAAAACGCACGCAAAAACGCAGGAACGCACGCAAAAACGCACGCAAAAACGCACGCAAAAATGCAGGCAAAAACGCACGCAAAACGCACGCCAAACGCACGCAAAACGCACGCAAAACGCACGCAAAACGCACGCAAAACGCACGCCAAACGCACGCAAAACGCACGCAAAAACGCACGCAAAACGCACGCAAAACGCACAAACGCACGCAAAACACACGAAAAAACGCACGCAAAACGCACGCAAAACGTACTTTCGTACGTTTTTGCGTGCGTTTTTTGGCGAAAAAACATACGAAAAAACGCACGAAAAAACATACGAAAAATCGTACGAAAAAACGCACGAAAAAACGTACAAAAAACGCACGAAAAACTGCACGAACGCACGCAAAAGGCACGAAAAAACGCACGCAAAAACGCACGCAAAACGCACGCAAAAACGCACGGCAGGCGCAGATGATCTAGGTTAGAATGCTTATGAATGTGGTCGAAAACGCAGATCTTCGGTTATGTGTGGAAGGGTTTTTTTTTTTAAACGATGTAATGTGGATACAAATTATTTTATAAACGGAGGGGGGGAAATAATCGGTTTTAAAAATACCCGGCTACGTGTGGACGGAGTCTCAGTTAAGGAAAACGGCTTCAAGTACAGAAACGATTCAAATTCACAAACTCAAAACGAGGAACAAAAAGAAGAACGTGGTGCAAATGAAAAAACCTGCTGCAAAAAACAAAGAAAAATGCAGCAAATAGAGAAATGATGCAAAGCACAAAACCATATAAAACAAGAAACATCTTCAAAAGAAAAACGCTTCATAACCGGTCACTACAACCGGAAGTGCTCCAAACCTGCAGGGGGCGCTCTCGGCCTAGACCGAACAGCTGACTGAACCACAGTGTTTACGTCCATGGTTTAAACAGCGGGAACTGTAATGTGATATAATGTGGTTTATATCACTGTACAACGCTGGACATTACGAGATGTTTCTTTATTATATTTTAACGTTACAGTCAGCTGTTCGGTCTCTCTCTACATCGCGTGAGACTTGAGAGCCTGGTTATTTTGTCTGTATCAACCGTCAACTATCAACTATTTCCTGGGTTTCCCTTGTCGTTCAGACTGGACGAGTAGAGTCACGTGATTAAACACACGCCGCCTTAAGCGGGAATTAAACTAGCCTATCAGCACACAGTCAAACCAGACAAAAAGACGTTTATTTTCCTTTTTTTTAAATCAAAACACACAGAATTTCCCGACATGGGAAAATTGACGTCGGTAATCGCAGTGAATGTCGGTAACGGTTAATTTTGGGTTTATCGGTGTGTGTGGCTCGGACGCTGGGCCTCATGCAAACCACAAAACCACGGGTTATAAACGCAGCTCCGACGGCCCACACTCAGTTTTATTCCCTCACGTTAATTTGAAAATGCGTGCTGTCATTTCTGCGTTAAGGAGCTTTTAACATCCCTAACCATAACACAGCTTTCACAGTCTCATTAGCTCATGTATTTAGCTCTGCTGATTGCTTGATAACAGACGTACTGTACTTCACCAGGAATGAAAGTGGGCATAACCGGACAGAATGGATCAATAATAAACGCTGAAATGAAACGCAGGCTCTACCACAACAAACATCTGACTGGAAAACAGAAGGAGATGATTTCACTGTGCTCTGAAACAGGTTAACAAGGAACACATGCGTCCGCCGCCGCGTGCACGCGTGCGTCGTTGAGCAAGTCGGATGTCTGGATTTAATTCGGCCACGATGGGTCTGCATGTATCTGCATGTTGGCCTGCGCAGGTAAATGAGGTCACGTTGGTGAGCGAGCGCTGCCGGTGCCGTCTACCCTCCGCCTGCAGGAAGTCGGGGCCAAACCTGGGAGAAATGTGCGGTTGTATGGTTGTCAGGGAAGAAATACCAGTGTGTGTTCTGGTGATTAAATTCCATCAACAGCCGTGGACTGTTAATCAGGCCGACAGGCAACGACAGCTCTGCGTTCAGTCCTCCCCGCTTCGCCTCCTGGCTCCAAACGCCGCCTCATTACTCGCTGAAATCTCTGCTTTCTTCCACTGGAAAGTAATAGTTGACTAAATGCAACAGACTTACAACTGTTTACATTCCACCTGGGCATCTTATTCAAACCCTCACTCCCTCTTCTCCCCGTGGCGTTTCTCTCTCGCTGTATTCTTTGGAAGGAGATCAACAAAGCTCACGCTGTGGGAACAGTAACCCGGCGGTTTCTTCTCACACTTAGCGATGAAATGAGATTCTCTCCGCAGAGCTTCACGCTAGGGTCGCCACCTTTCAGAAATAGAAATAAGGGACACCCGATTTCAGCAGCGCAGGAGCCAAAAAAAAGCCCCAAAACTTCTAAACTACATAGAAATGTGTTTATTTTATATGAAAAAACAAAATGCTTTGATTTAAAGTTTAAAGTGTTTTAATAGCATTGAACTTGCATGACTGTAGAGACAGCCAACCATACTAGCAACAGAAATAGCTTCCTATGCTACGTATGTAACATCAGCCCAGATGTATAATATAGCTACAGGTGAAGAATACGGTGTAAAAGTTAACTTATTTCAATCATTCAACTATAATATACAGACGCAGCAGGTCCTGTTGTCCCGCCACAAAGATTCTGCTGGCCTTAATGTTTCCTGTGGTTTATTTTGTTCATTATTGTTAAATGTAGTGTTGATGTGTGTGTGACAGACGTGTGTATTTTAGTATTGACGTGTGTGTGACAGACGTGTGTATGGGGCGTTAATGAAAATACGGTACAAATCGCGTCCCGTATTAGTTCAATACGGGACGCAACATTGTTTTTTCAAATAAAGGACAATTCCGTATTTTACGGGACGGGTGGCGACCCTACTTCACGCCCGCTCGGACGTCTGTTCTTTGATTGGTCCTCTCTCTTCCTTTTCTCAGACGGTGCTTTTTTACGAGGCGTTTGAGTTCAGCTTCCTGCGCTTTAACGGCGGTATAATTGTCTTTGCAGAGCTGCAACCAGAGTGGGATTTCTCCCAAACCCCTGGCCGTCATCGCCATCTTTTTCTGATTAGTGCACACGAGGAATGGAGGAAAGTTTACCGTTCACCATATACCGTCAAAAAAATGTGTCATCGCGCTAAAAACTATGTACATAGTTTTTAAGGAAGGAAGGAAGGAAGGAAGGAAGGAAGGAAGGAAGGAAGGAAGGAAGGAAGGAAGGAAGGAAGGAAGGAAGGAAGGAAGGAAGGAAGGAAGGAAGGAAGGAAGGAAGGAAGGAAGGAAGGAAGGAAAGATATGAGCCTGAAAGAAAGGATGAAAGAAAGAAAGAAAGAAAGAAAGAAAGAAAGAAAGAAAGAAAGAAAGAAAGAAAGAAAGAAAGAAAGAAAGAAAGAAAGAAAGAAAGAAAGAAAGAAAGAAAGAAAGAAAGAAAGAAAGAAATTATTTATTGTTATGGGGATAAATGTCAGAAATGATCGTGATACATTTTTTACTCCATATCGCCCCCTAGTCTCACCTGAGTAACCTTCTCTCTCCTTCTTTTTTGCAAGCAATCGGAATAAATCACACTAACTAACTAACTAACTAACTAACTAACTAACTAACAAGCAGTCTGCTGTGATTTCGCTCCTCAAACTCTTTTATGGCTTCAGCAAAAACAAATGGAAAGCCTGTCGATAACCGAATGAAAGCCTGCAGTATTGTTGCAGTATTGTTGCAGTATTGTTGCAGTATTGTTGCGTTATTGTTGCAGTATTGTTGCAGTATTGTTGCAGTATTGTTGCAGTATTGTTGCAGTATTGTTACAGTATTGTTGCAGTATTGTTGCAGTATTGTTGCAGTATTGTTGCAGTATTGTTGCAGTATTGTTGCAGTATTGTTGCAGTATTGTTGCGTTATTGTTGCAGTATTGTTGCAGTATTGTTGCAGTATTGTTGCAATATTGTTGCGTTATTGTTGCGTTATTGTTGCAGTATTGTTGCAGTATTGTTACAGTATTGTTGCAGTATTGTTGCAGTATTGTTGCAGTATTGTTGCGTTATTGTTGCAGTATTGTTGCAGTATTGTTGCAGTATTGTTGCAGTATTGTTGCAGTATTGTTGCAGTATTGTTGCGTTATTGTTGCAGTATTGTTGCAGTATTGTTGCAGTATTGTTGCAGTATTGTTGCGTTATTGTTGCGTTATTGTTGCAGTATTGTTGCAGTATTGTTGCAGTATTGTTGCGTTATTGTTGCAGTATTGTTGCAGTATTGTTGCAGTATTGTTGCAGTATTGTTGCAGTATTGTTGCGTTATTGTTGCAGTATTGTTGCGTTATTGTTGCAGTATTGTTGCAGTATTGTTGCGTTATTGTTGCAGTATTGTTGCAGTATTGTTGCAGTATTGTTGCAGTATTGTTGCGTTATTGTTGCAGTATTGTTGCGTTATTGTTGCAGTATTGTTGCAGTATTGTTGCGTTATTGTTGCAGTATTGTTGCAGTATTGTTGCAGTATTGTTGCAGTATTGTTGCGTTATTGTTGCAGTATTGTTGCAGTATTGTTGCAGTATTGTTGCAGTATTGTTGCGTTATTGTTGCAGTATTGTTGCAGTATTGTTGCAGTATTGTTGCAGTATTGTTGCAGTATTGTTGCAGTATTGTTGCAGTATTGTTGCAGTATTGTTGCAGTATTGTTGCAGTATTGTTGCAGTATTGTTGCGTTATTGTTGCAGTATTGTTGCAGTATTGTTGCAGTATTGTTGCAGTATTGTTGCAGTATTGTTGCAGTATTGTTGCGTTATTGTTGCGTTATTGTTGCAGTATTGTTGCAGTATTGTTGCAGTATTGTTGCAGTATTGCTGCAGTATTGTTGCAGTATTGTTGCAGTATTGTTGCAGTATTGTTGCAGTATTGTTGCAGTGTTGTTGCAGTATTGTTGCAGTGTTGTTGCAGTATTGTTGCGTTATTGTTGCAGTATTGTTGCGTTATTGTTGCAGTATTGTTGCAGTATTGTTGCAGTACTGTTGCAGTATTGTTGCAGTATTGTTGCAGTATTGTTGCAGTATTGTTGCAGTATTGTTGCAGTATTGTTGCAGTATTGTTGCAGTGTTGTTGCAGTATTGTTGCGTTATTGTTGCAGTATTGTTGCAGTATTGTTGCAGTATTGTTGCAGTATTGTTGCGTTATTGTTGCAGTATTGTTGCAGTATTGTTGCAGTATTGTTGCAATATTGTTGCGTTATTGTTGCGTTATTGTTGCAGTATTGTTGCAGTATTGTTACAGTATTGTTGCAGTATTGTTGCAGTATTGTTGCAGTATTGTTGCGTTATTGTTGCAGTATTGTTGCAGTATTGTTGCAGTATTGTTGCAGTATTGTTGCAGTATTGTTGCAGTATTGTTGCAGTATTGTTGCGTTATTGTTGCAGTATTGTTGCAGTATTGTTGCAGTATTGTTGCAGTATTGTTGCAGTATTGTTGCGTTATTGTTGCGTTATTGTTGCAGTATTGTTGCGTTATTGTTGCAGTATTGTTGCAGTATTGTTGCAGTATTGTTGCAGTATTGTTGCAGTATTGTTGCGTTATTGTTGCAGTATTGTTGCAGTATTGTTGCGTTATTGTTGCAGTATTGTTGCAGTATTGTTGCAGTATTGTTGCAGTATTGTTGCAGTATTGTTGCAGTATTGTTGCAGTATTGTTGCAGTATTGTTGCAGTATTGTTGCAGTATTGTTGCAGTATTGTTGCGTTATTGTTGCAGTATTGTTGCGTTATTGTTGCAGTATTGTTGCAGTATTGTTGCGTTATTGTTGCAGTATTGTTGCAGTATTGTTGCAGTATTGTTGCGTTATTGTTGCAGTATTGTTGCAGTATTGTTGCGTTATTGTTGCAGTATTGTTGCAGTATTGTTGCGTTATTGTTGCAGTATTGTTGCAGTATTGTTGCAGTATTGTTGCAGTATTGTTGCAGTATTGTTGCGTTATTGTTGCAGTATTGTTGCAGTATTGTTGCAGTATTGTTGCAGTATTGTTGCAGTATTGTTGCAGTATTGTTGCAGTATTGTTGCGTTATTGTTGCAGTATTGTTGCAGTATTGTTGCAGTATTGTTGCAGTATTGTTGCAGTATTGTTGCGTTATTGTTGCAGTATTGTTGCAGTGTTGTTGCAGTATTGTTGCAGTGTTGTTGCAGTATTGTTGCAGTATTGTTGCAGTATTGTTGCGTTATTGTTGCAGTATTGTTGCAGTGTTGTTGCAGTATTGTTGCAGTGTTGTTGCAGTATTGTTGCGTTATTGTTGCAGTATTGTTGCGTTATTGTTGCAGTATTGTTGCAGTATTGTTGCAGTACTGTTGCAGTATTGTTGCAGTATTGTTGCAGTATTGTTGCAGTATTGTTGCAGTATTGTTGCAGTATTGTTGCAGTGTTGTTGCAGTACTGTTGCAGTATTGTTGCAGTACTGTTGCAGTATTGTTGCAGTATTGTTGCAGTATTGTTGCAGTGTTGTTGCAGTATTGTTGCAGTGTTGTTGCAGTATTGTTGCGTTATTGTTGCAGTATTGTTGCCGTATTGTTGCAGTATTGTTGCAGTATTGTTGCAGTATTGTTTCAGTATTGTTGCGTTATTGTTGCAGTATTGTTGCAGTATTGTTGCAGTATTGTTGCAGTATTGTTGCAGTATTGTTGCGTTATTGTTGCAGTGTTGTTGCAGTATTGTTGCGTTATTGTTGCAGTATTGTTGCGTTATTGTTGCAGTATTGTTGCAGTATTGTTGCAGTATTGTTGCAGTATTGTTGCAGTATTGTTGCAGTATTGTTGCAGTATTGTTGCAGTATTGTTGCGTTATTGTTGCAGTATTGTTGCAGTATTGTTGCAGTATTGTTGCGTTATTGTTGCAGTATTGTTGCGTTATTGTTGCAGTATTGTTGCAGTATTGTTGCAGTATTGTTGCAGTATTGTTGCAGTATTGTTGCAGTATTGTTAGAGTATTGTTGCAGTATTGTTGAAGTATTGTTGCAGTATTGTTGCAGTATTGTTGCAGTATTGTTGCAGTATTGTTGCAGTATTGTTGCAGTATTGTTATTGTTGCAGTATTAGTGCAGTATTGTTGAAGTATTGTTGCAGTATTGTTGCAGTATTGTTGCAGTATTGTTGCAGTATTGTTGCAGTATTGTTGCGTTATTGTTGCAGTATTGTTGCAGTATTGTTGCAGTATTGTTGCAGGACGGCGGGCCCGGCTGGGCGCGCGGACCGGCCTGCACGACGGTCTGTTTCATATAACTAAATTGAAATGTGAGAATAGAGGGGGTTTTGAGTTTAACAACTGGGGAGCTGCAACTGAAAACAGCTATAAATCTTAGCGATACCTCCAGGGTTTTCCAGCATTCATGCCATCACACGGCCGCCTAGAAGACTCGGGTACATGTGAGTACATTACTTGGTTGTTTAGACATCATTTTTTCAGTCTGGCATGAATTCCCAGTCTTACACATGGTTATAGGGGATCTGTCGTTAGCTCGGCCTCCCTGATTGGCTCCCGCTCACCCTTATATCCTGTTCACCCTCCTCCCTGAGACTAATGGCTGAGTTATGGCTCTGCGTCAAACCAACGCAGAGCACACGCCGCAGCCGTGACGCGTCGTGAACCTTCGGACTTCTCTGTTACTCCACTTCGTCGCGGTGCAGTTCCCCCCGCTGCCGCTAGTTAGTGATCTTTTTCTGAATGGTTTATACGACTTTTTCCGGTCACAGTGAATCAAAGAGATAAGGACAACTATTGTGCAAAAAACACGCTTTCTTTTACAGTCCAGTTTCACTTTAATGAATGGGTAAATATCAGGTAATTATTTCTGTACTTAATGAGGAAGTACCAGGTAATATTATGGAAACAACACACGCTTTCTTTTACAGTCCAGTTTCTCTTTAATTACTGAGTAAAACCAGGTAAAAATGTCTGTACTTATTGGGTAAATACTTAGGAAATAGAATTACTGGGCAAGTAACTACAAGGTAAGTACCTGGATTACCAGGTAAAACATGGTAACTATCAGGTTAATTACAAGGTCAATAGAGTCATTTACACCCTCGGGGGTACATGCACCAATCCATTGATAATACATAAATCAATAATGAATGGGTAAATACCCGGTAGTTATCCATGAAATGTATAGTAAATACAAGGTAACTACATGGTCATTGAAGTGTAATTAGCTGGTAACTACCTCAAATATAGGTTATCATTTCCTGGTAGTTTGCAGAAAAATACTTAGTAATTACCTGGTACTTACTTAGAAATAATGCATGTGATTTCAGAGTAATTACATGGTAAATTGACTGGTAGTTACCAATATTAACCTAGTAAATACCTGTAATTTCCCTCATAGTTCCATCTAATGTCTTTGTAATTACCTAGTAATGTTTAGTTTAAACAACCAGGTATTTACCATGTTATTACATGGTAAATACACATAATTACATGGTACAAGAAAATACGTAATAATTACCTAGTACTTACTGGGTAATTTACCCGGTAGTTACCATGTAATTACCTTGTAAATACAAGGTACTACTAGGTAATTACAGTGTAATTACCATGGTATTACCTGGTTATTACTGTACTGTAAAAGAAAGGGTTACCAACAGGTGCATGTGAAGTTGAATAAGTAAAAATAGAGCTGCACACTGCAAAAACTCAACATTTTACCAGGAATATTTGTCTTATTTCTAGTTAAAATGTCTCATTTTTAGTCAAATCTCATTACACTTAAAACAAGAGTAATTACCAGAAAAATAACGTGTTATTTGACAATTTTCACCTGTTTCAAGTAAATTGAAAGTAGAAAAATCTGCCAGTGGGACAAGATTTATCTTCTTATTACAAGCAAAAAAATCTTGTTCCACTGGCAGATTTTTCTACTTATTTTAAGTGAAAATCCACTTGAAACAGGTGAAAATTGTTGTTTTTTCCAGTGATGAGTCTTGTTTTTAAGTGTAATGAGATTTTTTTTGACTAAAAATGAGACATTTTAACTAGAAATAAGACAAATATTTGAGTTTTTTCAGTGCAGACATAGATTACCTCCATCTGCGGTCAGGTATGAGGCCAGACCTGCAGACCTGCGGACAGACCGGGTCATAGATTCCCGGAGCAGCAGCTCAGGAGGTCATAGGTCATAGGTCATAGACGCCACATTCCTGCAGTGACACTAAGCCCGGACGAGGTCACGGAGGCCACGGACCACAAGCAGAGCTCCGTCAGGCTCCGGACACATCAGGAGGAGCCGACCAAACCAAACCAAAGCCAGGGGCCGGATTCACCAATATGTTCTTAAGAAACACCTTAAGACATGTCTTAAGATCCTAAATTAAGAAGTTCATAAGAAAGTTCTTAAGTGCAATTCCTCAATATTTTCTTAAGAACCGTCTTAAGAACTGTCATTTCTTACAAATTTCTTATTTTTCCTACTTAAGAACTTGGCTTTATCCGAAATGGCATACTAACTACTACATGCTACATACTGCATCAGTATGTACTGTATACTGCATACTACATGCTACATACTACATCAGTATGTACTGTATACTGCATACTACATGCTACATACTACATCAGTATGTACTGTATACTGCATACTAAATGAAGGATTCAGTAGCCGCTCCAGCAGACCGTTCACACAGCAGTAGCAGCCAAGTATCCCAGAATTATATTGTATTATTATTATTATTCATTTCATTCTATCCAGTCATGCACCTGCAGCCAGACTTCACTACACCGATGCATCGCTCCACAATATTGCGGGTCTTTGTTTGTGCATTTGCAAATCTGTTGAAAAAGGTGATTTTAGAGTCTTATCTTTTCACAGAAGAAATTTTAAGACAGGTCAAGGTTGTCTTAAAGTTAAGAAAAAAGTCAAGAACAAATTTGAGAACTTTTACCATTTATTCTTAAGTTTTTTCTTAAGAAGAAACTTAAGAAGAAAGTTGAGAAAATACTTAAGAACTTTTTTGGACAATATGACTTCTTCTCTTTTTCCTTCTTAAAAGGAACCCTGGCTATTAAGACATGTAGGTCTTAAAAGATAAATGTTGGTATCAATTATAACAATGTGATATAAAAAACCTTTTTGATGTCTTCGTTTTTATAAAATTTGAAAATATAATTTAACTCGTAGGTCGCCATTGTTGTTTACATTCTGGGTAGTGACGTCAGACGGTGGCTCCTGCTAGCCCCCGTACACTGTTTTGACACCCAGAAACAGATGAAAACACAGCTAAACAGGTGACGGCGCACCAGAAACACAGATCAAAACACAGCTAAACATTAAGGTGACGGCGCACCTACAAAAAAGTAGGTGTAGGCTATGGCGTAGATGGCGTAGCCGTGACTTCTCCCCTCTGTGGGGTTGCCGGTGGCCTGGGTTCCGGGCTCTTCCGTGTCGGCCTCTGGTCTCGCGGGTGGCGGGGTTGCTCCCCCCCCTCCCCCACTATAGATACACTTCAGGTGGAACTTTGTTTGGCTTATCACACACACACACACACACACACACACACACACACACACACACACACACACACACACACACACACACACACACACACACACACACACACACACAAAAGTAGGTGTAGGCTACAGCCTGCAGTGCTCCGCCATCCGCTCTCCTCTCGCCGCCGCCGGGATGGAGACGCCGGTGGGCAGGATGCACGTTTGGGTGGGCATAGCCCACCCCTCTCCCCCCCTAAAACCGGCTTCGGGGCTGGGTCCACCGTTTGATGACGGACCAGAGGCTGAGGGGACTGGCCCGGGACTTTGACGAAACGGGAGGCGCAGACTTCGCGTCAAATAGGCAAGAACATCTTTATTTAATTTAATGACGCCAGATCTGGCTGGGGTTTTTATTGTAGCATCGGTTATCTGCTAGTTGAAACGTGTGGTCTGTTAGTCTATCTGAGTTTTATGGTGTTTTTGTAGTTCATGCTTTATGGTGCTGTACTTTTTTTTTTTTTTTTTTTTACTTTTTTGTAGGTGCTTCGTCACCTTAATGTTTAGCTGTGTTTCTGGTGCGCCGTCACCTGTTTAGCTGTGTTTTTATCTGTTTCTGGGTGTCAAAACAGTGGACGGGGGCTAGCAGGAGCCACCGTCTGACGTCACTACCCAGAATGTAAACAACAATGGCGACCTACGAGTTAAATTATATTTTCAAATTTTATAAAAACAAAGACATCAACAAGGTTTTTTATATCACATTGTTATAATTGATACCAACATTTATCTTTTAAGACCTACATGTCTTAATAGCCAGGGTTCCTTTTAAGACTGAACTGAATGAATTTTTTTTCTTAAGAATGTTTTGTGAATCCGGCCCCTGATCGGCCGGTAATGGGAGCGTTTCACCTGGGAGGGAATCTAAGACGCAGTTGTGAAGTCTTTCAGTCGTGAAATCAGGCATCATAGCACGTACGCCTGTAAATGTCCCCCTTCCTCCACAACAGAGGTCTTACGCACGCCGACGGGCTTCCACCTGGACGTGGTCT